>NC_138554.1:123158813-123393813 GCF_964273705.1 Natrix helvetica
CAAAAAGTCATTTAAAGAACATTTTAAAAATAAATAACACCGCAGGTACTGAAAATGACAATATGAAAGATATTTAGTTCTGTAAATCTCTTAAGGCATACAAAGGCCTGTAAATGGAAAAGCTTAGCCAGATGAGCTTTAACTGCACTCTGGCTCATAGAAAATCTTAGGTCACTGAGGATTATTATACCAGCAAAAGTAAAATGTGATACCAATAGTTCCCATTATTAGCAGTATTAACTAGCTCTCCAGACATAAAAGAGAAGGATTATTACCTAATACTTAAATGTTCTTGTTGAGCTCTAAAGTATGACATTTTTCATATCTCTGGCGGAGAAATGGGAGACGCGAAATGACAAATACTATATCCTTAGTGAAGACCTGGGTTTGGGATGTCTTATCAGGGCTGGATGTATTTATGGCCATCTCTGAGCGTATGTCACATTAGTAAGGAATATGGAATCATTTGTTTGAAATCTGCATGAGAATTTATCTGTAGAGGTTGTATTGAGGGGGGGGGGGGAACCAAAGATATTTGCAGAATTCATATGAGAAGAAAGAAAGAGTGTATATTTCCTGTTCAATTAAATGGGTAGAGAAAACTTGAGAAATTCAGCTGAAATGTGAAGTTATGATCATCAAGTTGGATTGTGCAAAGTTTCTAATGGATGATGTTAGCTAGTTGGTGTAATGAAACATCTGCAAGAAAACAAGCAAGCTCAGACAGCACCAAGCAACCCTCATTTCAACCTGAGCTACAAATATACTCCATTATTGCTACACTCTGAACCAGATGTGGCTTCCTACCAGCTCGGACCTGTTTGGCCGTGCAGGTAGTAACTTGGTCTGCCGCACCCCAAACCAGTTCTCTTGGTGAAGCCTATGGTGCTACCATCTTGTTTTTTGCTTCTGCGCAGAAACATATTTTTGGTATTGTACAGGCGTGCATAGCACATCCCTGAGCAAACCGGCAGTAGCAGCAGCTGGAAATCATCCTGGTTCTGCACCATTTGTAGCTTCCATATGGTCTCCATGGGCAGCTCTACATAGAGCAAACTATAATAGTTTAAGCGGAAAGTAATCCTAAACTGGTCTTCCCTACCGAGGAATAGGTGTAATTGATACACGCATGCAAAAGGCCTGTTGAAGCAGGAGTTGTATGCCTTGGAGGAGTCCCAAAATGTACAGGAGTTCTATCTCAATTGTGCAATTTCATCCAGAATTAAAGATTGCAAGTTCCCAGATCCAGTGTATCTTGAAACCCATAGCCATTCTTTCTTGCTTGGGTGAAGGCAAAACCTGTTTTTTTGTTTTTTTATACCCTCAATAGTGGGAAATACTGGGAAAGAGCATTCTCAGCATAGGAGAGATATTTAGACTGGAGGATAAAACATAAAGAATGGTTGCTGGAATTGGGTATGTTTAACAAAAAGGACTGGGAGGGGGTGTATGACATGATGACAATGTTCCAATGTTTGAGGGGGCCTAAAGAAGAGGGGGGTCAACCATTCTGAAGGCAAGATAAGAAGCAATGGAGGGAAGTAATCAAGGAGAGAAGCAACCTAGAACTTAGGAGAAATTTCCTGAGAGAACAATTAATAAGTGGAACAATTTACCTCCAGAAGGTGTGAATGGTCCAACACTGGAAGTTTTTAAGAAGAGATTGGACAACCATTTGTCTCAAATGATATAGAGTTTCTTGCTTGAGCAGGGGGTTGGACCTCCAAGGTCCCTTCCAACTGTTGGAACTCTGTTATTCTGTTATTTAATTTTTATCAGTTTATGTAGCCGCTTGCTCATCATGGCTTCATGTAGATGTTAAGAACCTAGAGGAAGGCACAAAGCAGATTTATAGGGCTACACCTCTCCTATGTACCAAGACCATCTGGAATCAGTCCCAGAGTAAGGAACACACTACAACACAATGTCTCCTACTCTTAATCCATGAAACCAGTTCAGAAGAATACCATACTTAATTTTAATGAAGGCTGATAACAGATCAAGGATGGATGCCATGGTTGCACATCTCCCATTACAAAGCTCACCTACTGTAATCCATCTTACATGGGACTGCCCTTGAAGACCAATCAGGAACCACAACTGGACCAGACCGCAGCAACAAAGCCCCACTTTATGCCTGCACCGATTCTCAGTTGACTTTGAGGTGCAATTCAAAGTGTTGAGTATCACTATAACCGTGCTGGCGAACCTATGGCACACGTGCCACAGGTGGCATGTGGAGCCATTTCTGAGAGCATGAAAGTCAGCTGTTTTTCAGCCTTGATTTTTGCCTGTTTTTCACCCTGAAGCCTCCTGAAGCCTCCGGAGAGAGAAAAACCTCCCAATGCACAAACCAGAATTTTCCTGAACTTCTGGTTTGCATGTTTGGCCATTTTTGCCCTACCCATGCTTCAGGAGGGTTCCCTGAAGCCTGGGTAGGGCAAAGAATGGCCCAACTGGGCCTACCAGAAGTTCAGGAATGAACTTCTGGGTTTCCCGCTGGGCTGTTTTTCTCCCTCCGGAGGCTTCAGGAGGCTTTGACACAGGGCCTGGCTACTTGAGAGGCCATTAGTTTCTATATGTTTCTGATTATCCATTTAAATCAGTGTTTCTCAAACTTGGTGACTTTAAGTCCTGTGGACTTCAACTCCCAGAATTCCCCATCCAGCATAGCTGGCTGGGGGATTCTGGGAGTTGAAGTCCACAGGACTTAAAGTCGCCAAGTTTGAGAAACACTGATTTAAATCATCTAGAATGGACATGCTCTCTTTCCTGTTAACTAACAGTGTCACTTTAGGAGTCAGAAAGTATGTCTTTTCAAAGATAACTTCTGCCCTGTCAGATGACTATTCCCCTGGGAAGCAAGGCACTCCCACTCTTTTCATCATCTGCAAACCTTAGTGGTTCTTCCAGGCTTGGATGTTGAGCATTTTGCTGCTGCTGTTTTTTTTAAAAAAAAATTTTGTTAGCTGAACCAATAAAGGAGAATATTTGTAGCTCAGGGTTGAAATGAGAGTTCCTTGGTGCTCCTGTTGTTTTCTTGCAGATGTTTCATTAGCCAAAAACTAAGTAACATCATCAGTGCCAGTAGCACTAACCAAGCTCCGAGAGCACCAGGGACCCCTAATTTGTCAGTTGTAGTCTTTTTTTCTTTGATGCATGTTATTTTCTTTTTCTTTAATAATAAGCTGCCCAGAGTCATTGCGGAGTTTGGAAAACCTCAAAATTAAAATAATAATTTAAAATATATTAATAAAATAAGTTAAATTAACCCAGAGCTGAGCCATGTGATTTTATCCAACAAATGCCTCACATAAGTCCCCGTTGCAGCCCTGCCAATATTTTTTCCAGCCCCTCCTCACCCAGGGTCAGCTTAATAGGGCTCCTGGCAGGCTATCTGTGGATAAAAGCAGAAAAATAATTAGGTTTTGTCACTCTTATCACCATGGGGTAATCCTTAACCAACTGCTTTTACCCTGCTTTTTAATCTAATTCATTCTTCATTCTCCTCCATAGCCTTCTCTGCTGCTCTTCTGTTAATATACATAAACAATAAAATGTACTATTATTTTATATGTTTTCTCCTCAAATGGATTCTATAAAGAGTCTACAATTCCTATTTTAGGCCTGTGGACTGAGTTTAAAAAGGGGTTTTGGTATAGTCATTCCCCCCCACCCCCCATGTTGACACACACATACATATGTTGTGTGTCTTCACACGGGAAAACTTGTCCATACAAAAAAGAGCACAAAAGAGAGAACCCTTTTCCTGTATCTGAATTCTCAAAAGATCAATGGCCTCTTTCAGGAACAGTGAAAGTTCCTACAAATTTCTTCCCTTGCCTCTTATATGCTGGCCATCCTGATTAGGACAGGCTTTAACCCCATTTTTTTTTTAAAAAAACGCTTACATTATCCTGTTAATACATTTGGTCATGGAATACATCTCTGAAATCAAAGCTAGCCCATTTAGAAAGACAGCAATATTAAATTGGATCAGGATTGTGAAGCAGCTTAGAGTAGAAATATAATAACTATGCGATGTCAGGATGCATAATAAAAGCCTGGAGGCTGTGTTGTACTTAAGAAGACCAAGGATAGTTAATTTACTGTGCCTAAACACAACACAACAGTCAACAAATTGGATTATTATTGGATCCACTATACTCTCCTGCGTCTATTCCATAGATAGTATCCACAGGGATTTTTTTATTATCTTGGGATGATTTGAGTGAAAACAAATCCATTACTTCTTCTGTGATTCCTCATATGGCATCATCTGTAATTAAGCAATAGTGGTGCAACCAGCTGGCTTCTTTACTTAGCATATGGTTGAGCATTACTACCTGGAGTACAGTGTTGGCAAAATGATATATGATGTTATTGCAATGCTTCTGTATTTTCTAATTATCTGCATGTTTAAAGGAGCTGACACAGCAAGGGTGTTGTTAGGCTTCATTTTCTGAATGAATGCTGTCGTCCCGTCCCCCCCGCCCTACTTTGTTTGTTTAAATTGGCATCAATCTTTATTCCTGGGGGTGCTTATCTTTCAGCTGTTGCTTGAGATGAAAAACAGAATTTTAAATACATGCACACACGTACATATGCAACATATGAAACATATATTCTTAGATGCATACGTTGCATCACAAACAACAACACTCTGATTAATATATGTTGAGGCAAAAACTTACCTTGCTTTACAATTAAAATAAATCTCTAAATTAGAATTATAGGGTTAGAAGAGACCTTGGGGAGTTACTAATGCAATCTTTTGTTTGCATAGTTCAGGAAACCCCTTACTCACCTGGAACACTGCTGCCAACTTTTCTCTGAAAACCTCTCGTGATGGAACACTGCAGGAGGCGATGCTTAGCAGCTCTCACAGTTTGGAAATTATTTATTTCATGTATGGATCTTTGCCTGATAATCTTCCAGCCACTGGTTTCTGCCTTGTCCTCATAAGAATAAATTCACATTGCCTTACCTGGGACAACCCTTTGAGTGTTTGAAGATTGCTATCATGACTTCACTTAGCCTTTTAACTTCTTTAAGTTAAAATGCTTCATTTTTTAAAACTGTTCTTCATTTCTCCTTATCACCTTTATTACTTTTCTCTTTACTTTTTCCGGTTCTTTGAAATCCAGCTTATATTATGGCAACCAGAACTGGACACATTATTTCAGAGGTGGCCCGATCAGGGCATCATAAAAAATAACTTCCATGGCCTTATACCACTGTTGATTCAGTCCAAGACTGTGATATCTCTTTTGGTGAATCTGTAGTTTAACAGGACATCTCAACTGCCAACTGACAGCTAACTCTGACCACAGCCTGGAAGTTGGATCCTGAACGGATTCATGGTTGACTCAGCCTCCCATCCTTCTGACTGGTAAAAGGAGAACCCAAATTGTTGAGGGCAATAGGCTGTAAACCACTTAGAGATGGCTGTAAAACATTATGGGGCAGAATATAAATCTAAGTGCTATTGCTAAATTATAATCCAGTTTTGATCCTCTGTTTGTATATTAAATTTCTATTTTAACTTTATAACTCAAGTTGGCGAACAAAATACTCTTATTTCACATTTTCTTCACAATGGTAATTTTTTTAAAATGGGCTGGACTCAGATAGTGTGATTCAGTGATGGGTTTCTACCAGTTCAGTCAAACCAGTAGTGGTTTGGCGGCCTGGATTGCTGGACCTGGCAGCGATCCAGGCCTGCCACACCCTGAACTGGTTCTCCAGGTGGCGCCATAGGTGCTGCCATCTTGTTTTTTTGTTGCTTCTGCACATACAAAAAACATTTTTGTATTGCACTTGTGCATGCAGCATGCATCAAGCACGTGCATGTGCAGCATGCCTACCAGCTAACCAGCAGTAGTGCCTACCAGAACCCAACTCTGGTGTGATTGTGGGTCCTTGGTGCTCTCTCAACTTCATTGCTTGTAGATATTTTATTACCCAACTAGGTAACATCATCAATGCTAGTGAATGTTGGATTTCTTCCCTGTTTATATACAGTAGCTTACTCTGCTATTGTTGTTAGTGATGTGATTTTTTTTTCATGGTAGTTTCTTGTTTGCTTGTCTGGTGTTGAACCCTGCTTAGCTGGCTATAGGCTGCTACAGAGGATGTATTATGGTACTTTTGTTCCCTTCTTAGCTTTTTTAAATTTTCTCTTGAATGGTGTGTATGCACAGCTTATTGCTATGTGTCTATTGATGGTTGACTTGTCTGAATACCAAGCCTCTAGGAATTCTTTATGTTTTTGGATTTAGCTTTGTCTAGGATACTCACACTTTCCCAGTGGAAATTATGGTTGGGTCTACCCATGCATTGTGAGATTGTGGTTGGTTCAAAGTGACCCAGCTGCCCTAAACTATTATGCCAAACAAGCTCAGTTTTGTGATTCATTGAATGTTTTCGTACGATAACTCTGGTATAACACAATGTCCTCTATAATGAAGCTTATTTTTAAAAAGGAATATTCACCTTGTATTTATTTGGAAATGTCACACTTCTTATGATGTGCTTGCAGAAATAGTGCCTAGGCATTCCTTAAGACTTCAGTCTTCACAGAGTTATATCTGGAAGAGTTGGGTCTGGTAGCACTGCACCAAATTTTTTCTCCCAAAAAATGGTTGCGTATCTCCCATCTCAAATTATGTGTTTCATACCCACAGATGAGCACTAAACAGGCAACCTATTAAACAGGTATTTAAAATATGCATTAGAACTGGTACATGATGCATGTTGCAAGAGGGATTTTTAATAGTAGATACTGTGCAAATGATGTATAGATAAACAGACATTCAAGTGATAGGGACCGAAACAGACAAATACACCCTTTTCCCATCTGCACCTAAGCCCTGATCATACAACTTTATAATGAAAAGAATGGGCTGCAGATGTACCATGCTCACATTTTAAGGATGTTCTTTAAAAACAATAAAGCAGGTGTGTTCTGTTCAGTTTCAGTTTTTTAAATTTCCAATTCAACTATTAATATGGTCTGATTCTTTCCAGATGAGGTCAACTGAATGTTACCATCTTGTGTGAAAGGTATGAATGAAAGCTATAGAATGGTTAGAATATCTGAGTGCATATTTTACACGATGGTAGCAAAGCTACTGAATCAGATCACATATTCCAGAGTTATATCTAGATGCACTGATGATGTTGCCTAGCCAAGTAATGAAACATCTGCAAGAAAACAACCAAGCTTAAATAGCACCAAGGATCCAAAGTTCAGCTCTGAGCTACGGATAGTCTCTTTTATTTGAATATCCAGGGTTTTATGCAAGAGCCTTTTCTTTTCTAAAATATGTCCTCTGAACACTGAAATAATTTCCCATGTTGCTCCTTGTTCCTTATAGGAAGAAAGGTACTAGATGCGTTATACTTTATTTCCTTCTTGCTTTCAGTCAAAGCAATATATCATTTAACTGAACAAATTCTACCCCATTAAGTTTGGACATAATGAATAAGGTAAAGATAAAGGTTCCTCTCGAACATAAGTGCTAATCGTTCCTGACTCTAAGAGGCGGTGCTTATCTCAGTTTCAAAGCCGAAGAGTCAGCACTGTCCAAAGACATCTCTGTGGTCATGTGACCGGAATGACTAAATGCCGAAGGAGCACAGAACACTGTTACCTTCCCACCAAAGGTGTATTTCTCTTGTTCCTATTTTTCTACTTGCATTTTACATGCTTTCAAACTTCTAGGTTGGCAGAAGCTGGGAGAAGTAATGGGAGCTCATTCAATTACGTGATCCTATGGATTCGAACCACCAAACGGCTGACCTTCCTGATCAACAAGTTCAGCGTCTTAGCCACTGAGCCACCGTGTCATCACACAATAATTAATTCCCCCCTTCAATTGTGCTGCTGAAACTGATCAAGTCCACATGGTAATTCAGCTGGACAATTTTTCATCCTTTTTGTTAGGACTCCTCCAAATAATGCAGAAATATCAGTTTCACACCCTTGGTGACTCACCACCACATAGCCTGATGCTGCCAGGGGTTGATTATTTTAATTTTAAACATAATTTATGGCTGCAAAAAATTATTTCCTACCTTTCTTTAAGCTCTGCACTTGCATAAAAGTCCACAATAATGTAAGCAGACTACCATTAACAACAATGATAAGCAGGAGAACTGACTGATGTATCTGTGACAGATGCAAGGTTTTCTCTCTGATGGCTCTCTGGATTAAAACCCCAATTAAAATTAATTCCTGAAAGAGTCTTTCATTCCTTAAGTGGCACTGCTTTGCAAAAGGAGTGGGGGGGGGGAGAGAAACCTCCCTCAACTTTAGACTGGAATTATTGCAGGATATATTAAGAGTTGGCAAACAATCCAGACAAGTCAATTCTCGTGGAGGGTAAGATGGATTACAATAATACAGAACGCTTCTTTAGTAGCGGTAGAATATGAAGTTAGCCTTTGTTTATTATTTTCCAAGTGAAAAAGAAAACGGCAGAACTGGTGTGAAGTCCAGATAATTTCCTGCTTTCATGTTTGACAGTCTTCGATCTATAACACCAACCAGAATCAATACAACTGCCTTTCCTGAAGTTTTCTTCCCAATAGAAGGTCAGTGTGTGTGTGTGTGTGTGTGTGTGTGTGTAATATCTGTAGCGTGTATTTTTAGGTCTTATTTGGGATTGCCAAGCGATGAGGTTTCTATTGACATGCATTTCTTTTTATGAGATGCAAAATAGTTATCTCTATCCACAGGCATAACAGGCTGAGCTGAGGCCATATTTCAACCACTAAGCATCATATTTCCTGCCTGCAGTAGCTAGAAGACCAATGTTTCGGGGATCTTTTAATAAATATGTTTTGACACAGAAGAATTCATGCCATAATACTGATTTACTGAGGGAGGGAAGAGGCAGGGAGTAGTGATGGGGAGCGGGAGAGCGAGAGGAAGTAGTACCTCATGGGATACAAGAGCTTGAAAAGCTCCACCTGCCTGATTTTCATGATAATTGATAACTTCCTAATTTATCCAGTTTCCTTTTTCCTGTTCTGTGGTTGCAGTGAACCTACTTGGCTCTGGCTTTTTCCATTCAATTTTTATTAAAATCAGCTAGAACTGAACCATAACAGTGTCAGAAATTGGCAAATACTTTTTTGTGGGAGAAAGATCTGTAGATATGAGGGATCTGTTGGTTAGTGTAAGGTATTACAATTATAAGAAAATAATTACAGGGATGGGAAAGCCACCCCGTAGCTAATTGCACCCTCTCAGGATAAGAGTCTGGGGCCATGTAAGTGTGTACCTGTGTGAAGTAAAGGCAAAAAGAAATGATCTCAGATTAGCCACCTTTAGACAAGCAGCAAGCAGAGTTACAGACAAAGAGGGCGCACAGAAGAAATTCTTCATTTTCTATCTACACCCCACCGCCCCCTTGTGGTCAAATGGCCATGAAATGCTGAACAGACTGTGCCATTGAATTTACGGGTCTAATAAAACTTAGAATATTTTAAAACAAAATTCTTTTGAACCTACCAAAGCAGCAATAAAAGCCTCAGAAGGGACTTAATTAGTTTTAGCAGCTACCTGTGGAGGGCTGTGCTTGCCAAAGAAAA
The DNA here is from genome assembly GCF_964273705.1 of Natrix helvetica. Classification (NCBI taxonomy): domain Eukaryota; kingdom Metazoa; phylum Chordata; class Lepidosauria; order Squamata; family Natricidae; genus Natrix; species Natrix helvetica. Next base: position 123,168,414 of record NC_138554.1, read on the forward strand.
GTAGGCTAAATTTCATTTAGAATCCATTATTCCAGCTTCAAATTTAGAGACTGGCAAATCTTTAGTTTAGGTCAGGGGTGTCCAAACTTGGGAACTTTAAGACTTGTGGACTTCAACTCCCAGAATTCCCCAGCCAGAATGTCCACAAGTCTTAAAGTTCCCAAGTTTGGACACCCCTGGTTTAGGTGAAGCCTTTCCCCTCCACATACCTCCAAAGATGCTTCACGAAGCAATATGGCTGGCAGCCTCTTTCATTTCTATGAACAGATGTAGCTATTTTGTTCCACTTTTTTCTGCCTAGTTATCTCTTTCACAGCTTTCCCCAGAATGTCGAGGTCCCAGAACGGCCTTCTGCAAAATATTTACACCCAACAACTAGTCCTCATTTAATGACCACTCTGTTCAGCAACTGTTCCCAGTTACAACAGACTGATAAACTTAACTACTTGTCCTTGCATTCATGCCCATTGCAACATTTCTGTAGTTATGTGATCAAAATTCAGATATTTTGCAATCAGTGGGGGTTTATAACTGTCGCGGGATCCTGCAGTTACTCAACCACCATTTACATGCTTCACAACTGGATTTTAAAAAAGCAGAGTCAATGAAGAAGCCTGCAATAAAATCGCAAGTGATGTGATGTCCCACTTCATGATTTTGGGTGATTCACTTAACTGCAGTGAAGGTGAAGGGATAAGTCTGTTGCTGTCACATGATATCTCACTTAACAATCATATCACATAGCTACAGAGTTGCCGAGACCAACTATGGTCATTAAGTGAGGACTACATGTATGTGTAACATCTGCACAGAAGCCATCCTAACTTTTGCAAGTGTTAGAAAAGAATATGCAAAATAAGGAAGAGACAAGGAGCAGGCAGTGAGTGAAGCAAATCACCATCTCTTTGTCTTGACCAACAGAATAGTGTTTCCTCCTCAGCACACAGTCTTCACTGCTGCAAATGTAAGTCATTTTAGGCAGGGCTGCTGTGTCCAGAAATACTATGGACTGTAACAAGCAAAGAGAGAATGAGAGAGAAAGAATCTTTCCCAGGGGATAATATTTCTCTTTGCGGTGCCCATATTTATAACAGCTTAAAATGCCTCTCAGTCTTTGAGGGACAGATAAGCAGTGTTGGCTCAAGACATTTTGTTGCCTGAAAGGACAGGTTGGCACTCCCATTCACATATAAAAAATTGCTGGTTGAATTTTCTTTATTTATGGATTATAGATCAAGGGTGCCAGACAGACTACCTACCAGCTCAGAAGGAAAAAGAAGAGGAAATAATAGGAAGGTGTTTGTGTGCAAACTGGTAACCAGTACTGATGTCTCTGAAGAATGAAAGAAAATACTGAAATAGCTGCTACTTAGCTACATGGGCATGAGGCAAAATTTGGAGCACAACATTTTTAGATGAGTTGACCGCTATAACAAGCTGTTTTAAATCTTGTCATATGTCTGTAATGTAACACCATTCTTAAAGTTTGAGATAACTGATGTGACACTTCATACATGAGACATGTTGCAACTGAGGCAAATTTCATCTGATCGTTGTCAGCAGGAGAGTGCAGAGATTTTATTTCTAAAATGAAAGTCATGAAAGAACTTTACAGAGACTGTGGATATCTTGCTTGAAAATAATCTTTGTGAATTAAAAGACTTCACACCCTCACATTCTCTCTCTGATCTGAATACACATGAATCATCCCTTAAATGCATTTAATTGTGTTTCAGGCAACATATATTTCCGTTGAGTACAATCACACTTTAGGACAAGCAATTAGTCATTGAACAATGTAAAAGGCCTGATTTAGCCCAGTCAAGGGAGATGCATGACTCAATAGATCCCCTGAAGGTCAAAAAGGAGATGTTTGATCTCCTTCCTGTTCTCATTACTTTGTAGCAGTAGTTCTTCTTTTCTTCAGACTTCTTGGCTGAAATCTTTTACGCTTTGGGGGTGGGGGAGTTAGCCTGCTAATAGGGTGGTTCCAAGTGCTGTATTTTAATTTTAACTTTAACCTATGAGGAAGCCCTTTCTTTCAGGTAATCTTCAATCAGTCCTCTTTTTAATACAAAAGTATCAGTGAATGCCTCTATTAAATGGAGATGATGAGATAAAACTCATAATGGAGAGACAGCACATTCAAGGTGACAGTGTTTCATTATCATATACTAAATTAATGTAGCATTAAGAATTATCAGATCATTAGGACCATAGCTCATATCACTGATTAATAGACTGCAAAATATTACTTTGTAAAACAAAGCTGCTTTTCTCTTTTTACATGTATTGCAGGGGGGAAATGGCACAGCTGATCAGTTACAATTGGCATTTGAGGTTTGCCGTTCACAATGTGGCAGCAGACATTTTAAAGGGGAGAACTTATTTATCCCCAATAAATTTATTGCCCACAAAACTCAAAATTTTAGTTCTGACCACATAGGAAAGGATTGTGTGGACTGCAAAAGGCTACCAAGGGGCAGTTTTGCATTCCTGATTTGAATCATAATCTGCTGAGTAACACAAAATAGCTAGCTTAAGTGTAAAGCTGAACCTTTTTATGGTAGCTGTTGTATGTCTGTAATAAAGGTAATAGCATGAATGTTGCTGCGCAAATCTTCAGTCATGCTTTACAGACTTCAATGGCTCTGCTGTTATAACATGTTAGATGAAAATCAGGTACCAACATAATGGGGGAACCCAGCCATATTGAATATTGAATATTCAATTTTTGAATAGGAAATTATCAACTTTAACTGGAATTAGTCCCAAATGAAGGCTGCACCAAGCCTAACAACCTTAACTCTCTAAGCCAGTCTAGAAGCATATAATAGCTAATGTACTGAAGAATGTGGAATGATCCACTCCATCAGTGGATGGAGAACCCTATCCTGGCCACAACATGAGCAATCCATAATCAGTATCTGTGCCATATTAGTATGGTATCCCAGTCTAAAGTCAAAGGGGATCCAGATAATTATTTTCCTTCAGAGTCCTCTAAAGTTGTAGCCAACCATGTTCTCAACAATGTTTTCTAGAAGAAGTTTGGAGATATATTGGAAATTTTCCAGTGATAATTTTTTGAGCATAGAATGGGCCACCAACTTCTTAGTTACCTCTTCAGTCATTACTATTTACCATCATTAAGAGATGAATGTACCACTATTTAGATGTAGCCAAGTGGGTCTTCTTAGCCAACCAGCAAGAACATGGATCTAAGTGTCGAGCCTCAGAGCTCTGAAAATCCAATCTACCTCCTGAGGACCAACAGGCTAAGATTCTTTCCAGATAATTAAACCATACCATATCTCAACTGGCTTAACAGGACCTTCAACAGATGCATTGACTAGACCTCAAAGCAGCCCTTCATAGCATCCTCTGACCCATCTTTCCTAAGTGGGACCAAATAACTTTAAATAGGGTTATAGATAGCAATCTATAGCAAATGGAGGAAAACAGAGAAGTTTAGTTTATCCATTTTAATAAAGGCTGTTACATCTGTTTGCTCAAATTCATTATTTTTCTTTCTCCAGCAGTGATTCATTTCTTCTGTGGTTGCATCTTCCAAAGTTCCTTCAGGATCCATGAGCATATAGAAATATCATGCGGTCATAATATAATCCAAGGCTGAAATCACCGTGCCATTTCTAGAGTTAAAGGCTCAGTTGAACCATATATCAGATCCTCAGTAACTTCCCTAAGCACCTTATGAAGCCCAATAGGGTCTTCAGACAGTCAGAAAAAAGGCAAGAAACACAAGATTTATGTCAGCCTTGTGAGGCAGACCAGATAGGAAACATGACCTGATGAGCTAATTGTATTTTATTGTAAAGCTGCATTGACAGAGTCTTGCAAGTCTGAAAGCACAAATATCCCAATTTCTCCTTCAGAGCTCAAGAAACTAAATAAAATCTCTTCTGAGCTCTCTTGTCCTTCTTGTTCCCAGACTTGTGATTGTTGGTATCTCTTATTTAATCATTCCCCTGACAATGTGTTTTCCCAGTCTCTCTCAAGACCATTCCCATATACCATTACAGATATTAACCTTCCTGGTATCTCAGACCATGGATGACTTGGGTCAGGTCCATGGTGTCCATGGTACAGTGATGGGTTCTGAATCTCATTGCAACCAGTACAATGCAACAGGGCCGGGCATCCAACACATGCATGTGTATTTACCACCCGCGATGCTCCGCAACGCCTCTGCAATGCTCCAGCTGCTTGGCAGAGCATCGTGCAGGCGCCGTACACTCCGTGCATGTACGCAGAAGCCCTGATCAGCTCAAATACAGATAAGGAGGGTATGCGGATGGGTGGGCCCTCCGCAGCACCATACCGGAACGGTACCTGGTGCTCCCAGCAGGCACCGGTACGCCCGTATCACGGTGTACTGGTCATATCCCACCACTGCCATGGTAGCAATGAACTCCTAAGACCAGAACTGTAACAACAATTTCGTTTGTTCCTTGAAGCCCAACTTCACAAAAGGGATTAACATTCATTTCTCTGTGTGACAGCATATCTGAAAGTCTTTCTTGGAAGACAATAGTCACCTCCATCCTTAAAAAAAAAAAACTCTTGTCAATTTTATGCCATCACTTTTTGTCTGGCTTACTAAAAGTGAGTTGCATATTAAAGTATCATTGCCCCTTGCAGGACCTTAACCTTGTGTTTTCTTTTTCGAAAGAATGGGCCACAGCTTGGTGAGAAATATTTTAATTCAGCTCTGCAACATTGCCAACATTGTGGGAACAGAGAAATCTGGAGTTGCTTTCAAATTGACAGAGATTTTTTTTTCTGGAATTGTTCCAAGTGGAATATTAGTTATTAAGCCAAGGAATGTAAACTTAAAGGAAATGCACGCAAGTTACATTTTCTGATACAGAATAAACTGCTGATTCTCCAGAATTCCACCATACATTTACATTCTGTGATTTTATATGGTGAATTCTTTGATTGAGCAGAAAATTGAAAAAGAAGATCTCAAAGGTCGTATTCTATGATATAATCTTCTTCAACTCAAGTTCAAATTATGGTGATCTTATAAACACCTCCAGGTAATTTTCATGGCAGCAATGCAACAATATTTTTCTTCTGGTGTGTTGTTGTATATTGGATGCAACCTACAATCCCTTATAGAAATTTCTTCATATTCTTTTCTATGCAAAAATATGCATATAGTTTTAATTGTTAACTGTGTAGACCTGCACTGGAAAGAAAATCAGGTAACATGATAGTTAAAAGAGGAGAGCTTTTCCCTAGTTTAAGAATTGAATTAATTAAAACATGTTCTTTCACCATTTTTTATTTTATTTTGGCACTGTAAATTTGCAAAATGCAATTGTAAGAAAACAAAGCACATTTCCCAGAAGAGAACATTTGCTCTTGCAGGAATATTGCATTAAGCTAATTTTTTGTTACTAGAAAATACAGTTCTACAACCAGCCCAACACTACTTAGTATATCAGTTCTCATTTTTGTTGATTCTACTGTTGTTGGGTTATACTTCTCATTTATTAAGAGCTAAAAATATAACCCCATTTCTTGTCACCTGGAAAAATCTATGCTGCTCAATTTCATTAGTGAGAGGTGATTATAAATACACCAAGTTCACCACAGGTAATACTATTTTACTTGCATTATGTCAACAATTCAGCCCTTTAAAAAAGTTCAGTAAGGAAGAAAAATTGGGTTAAAAGCAGCTCTAAACTGAAGCTTATTGGAAAAGGTTAACTGCCAATGATTACTGCTCCTGCTGTCATATTACTGAATTGTACTATGTAATACAAAGATGCCAAATCCATTCTTTTGACAATAGAAGCAGAGAGCTGGCTAGAGTATAAAATTAAATTTAAAAATAAAATAAAAATAAATTTAGAACATAAAAGTATCAAAATATAACATATATTTTAAAAATCATAAACATCAGATTTTTGATTACCTCTGCATGATTTCTACGGTTACCATTTCCATCCATTTTTCCTTGATAATCTAAGAACAATTTGGAACTATAGGATAAAACAGAATAGAACCACTGAAATAGAAAGGAAGAGTTATTGGGAGGGAGAGGGCAGGATGTTTAACAAAAGAAATGGCATGTACTCTGAATTAGATTAAAGTCTGGATTGCTTTGCAGAATAGAGAACCCCAGCAAAAAAGCGACTTTGAAGAGTAGATGCTGCCCAGCTGTGTTGAGTAAAGTCTGATCATATTTCACAAAGACTAACGTGGAATGTTGAAACTTAGGGAATTCTCCTTATGGAATGAAACAAACAACTAACACTCAGTGTTCAATTAAGTTAGACGCCAACTTTGAGTTAGACTTTTTTTCCCACCTTATTTCAGATTTTTCCAAACTTTTCTCAGCAAAGATTCCCTAAGAGATGTCAGGTGACATAGAGACTTCTTATTTGTTTCTACATTATCTTCGACATCTAGTGACAAAGAGAAGGATCAGGTATTGGTGAAAGTAATAACCAAGATAAGATGCTTGCTTTCAGTTCATTATCTGGTTATGTATAAATTAGAATCGGCCATCAGGAGATAATATTTGTGCCTTCTCTAGGAGCGCAAGGGTAATATGTTCATGCACACTCAACAATTTTAGAGTCATCCCAGGGTGAACAAAGTCTTGTTATTCACAGCTAGATTAATTAAGTTCACAGGGTGCTGGCAAATCCATGTTTCATTCTGATTGTACAGAATTCACACAATGCTTGCTAGTGCCAAGGTATCGCATCTTGCACATGCCCAGTTTAATATCAATTGCTTAGTTGAAAGAAGGCACTGAAGAGGTCAATCAGTCAGCCCCATCACTTAATCCAATTCCCTCACTCAGTAAAAGATCCCTGAGAAATGAACAATCAAAATCTGTTTAAACCTCTCCTGTAAAAGAATAGATGTGTCCCACTATAAATAGTTTTTACTTTTAGGGTATTTTACCAATGGATTATTCAAATTTTTCATTCTCCTGTCCAAATTCTACATCTTTGTTACAATGGCATTCAAGACTGCTCCATTTCTCCATAGTAGTCTACATTTTCCTTGTAAGATGTCTAGTTTATTTGAGATTGATTGCCAGTTTAGATACTTTTTCATGGAAAAAATGATCCTTAAATGATGTACCGATTTAATTGGATGTAATACCATGTATCACATGAACAATACAGAATCTATTGAAATGGTTATAGAAGTCTACCAGTGGAAGAGGCCTTTTAAGCCATTGAAATCAATCAGTTCAGGAATCTAAACTGAAGCACTCGCAACAAATGTTATCCAGCAGACGTCTGGCAAAAAGGAACCCATATACCACATCCGATGAAGAAAGTGGGGGGGGGGGACCAAATTTAAAAATTAGGTTAATGGAATGCAAAGTCTATCTATACCACCAAGAATGTTCTCAGAGCATCAGAAGTATTGTAGAGGAAATTACTGATTGTAGAGCTGGTTCATGATTCTAAGCAATCATGACTATGTTTAGCTGGTCTTTCAAAATCCATGACCTAAGCTATCTACTAAAATAATTAGAATACTAGAAATATATGTCTTTCAGTGGCAATATAGATGTGTAAAATATCTGCAAGGCTCCAGGTAAAGACTAAAAATAATTTTATTTATTTATTTATTTATTTGATTGATTGATAGGGCCACCCAATTTATACATGGCAGTTCTGCTTGTTTTATTTTTATTGGCTAATAGGTAGAACATAATATGTTAATTTGATCAATGGCATTATATATATATATATATATATATATATATATATATATATATATATATATATATATATATATATATATATATATATATATATATATATATATATATATATATATATATATATATATATATATATATATATATATATATTTCTAGCAATTTCTCACTATATCATTTCCAGCTCTAAGCAATCTTATAGCTGTTGTTATTCTGCCTGTGAGTGTTGAATCAATTGTTCTGAGCCAATAACTTTGTTTTTCCCGCTGAACCTAATTTTTCAAAATTAGTTTTAAAAGTTAGAAAGGGAGAAAATGAGAGAGGGGCAAACATGCATTTACAAATTCAGTATCCCAGCTTGGTGCAAATTTTATCCCTCCCTCTCCCTCTACTAAATCTGCAACAATAAGCAATTGTACAATAGAAGAAATCTCAACAGGGGCTCAGCAGATAAAATGAATGCAGGGCAGAACCTCTGCCGAAAATATTTCTCTGCCCATGTAATTGCTTGCAGCCATCCTTGTGTGAAAACCCCCATCAGATTACAGGATTTGCTGTATGCAAATTGAAGGCTAAATGCTTGGTAGCACCTTTCAATTCAGCAGTGCTGGAAATGAGTTTTTAAAATAGGAAATTAGATGAGTAATATTTTAGTCAACAAATATGGGGAAATTCGCATAAAGATAACAAAATTATGCATGCAAACTGACTTTGAAAGCCACCAGTGAGCAGTTGCAAAATTCTGGTACATGGCTATTCACAAAAGGATTGCATTTTATTCTCTCCCCCCCCTTTTTTTAAACACCTTATAGAATAGAGTTATTGAATACAAATTAATTCAAGGTCCTTCCCTTTGCAGTTTTTATTTGCTTAAAGAAGGGGGGAGGTGCTAAATGAAAATCCAAGCAATCAGCAAGATAGTTAGACATTGTTTATGCAGAAATTGGAACATTGTTTCCTATAGATCTATAATTAGTTGGAAGATGCTGAATAAGTCTGTTCAATATTATCCAAGAAAGTTCTATAGTTATTGTTCGGGATGTGGCAATCCCAGTACAAATGCAAACAACAGCAAGTAGGATAACATGTGCCCAATCCATTAGTCATTGGCATTTTTCCACAATGATTTTTGCTAAGATCATGGGTCTATTAAAAGACACATCTTCATATGATTACCTGAGCAACACTATAATTTAAATAAAAATATAATCCTGGAATTGTAAAAAGAAAAAGAAGCCTTGATTGAAATTTCAGGTGTAAGATTTAAAGATGAGATTCTTCTCATCTTTAACTAAGCAAAACCAAGACACACAGATGATCTTTTTCATCATTGCAACTTCCTCCCATCTGTGGTATTGTGGATTACATTTTTGTGGGAATCCGTTTCTTGACCAAAGACCATGCATGGTCTTTAATATGTGCCATCAGGATTATCTTCATTCAGCAACTAACTTGCCAAAGATCCTCTAGTACTCATTGATAAAGGACAATGGGTGTAGGTTGAGGGATGATGAAATGAGGGCTCTTGAAGTTTGGTTGTTTTATTGCACATGCTCCATTACCAAAACTAGGTAACGTCAAGAGTGCTAGCGAGGAGTGGGTTTGCACTCAATTTATATGCTAGTGGCTTGCCCTATCAGTGTTGGAGGGAGTGGCCTTGCATAAATGAATACCACGATTAACATCAGACCAACAATCAAGAAACTGCCAAACAAGCTAATAGTAAACAGTCCAGCCAAAGAATCCCCAAGACCACTCCCACTGAAACTAAGCTACTAGAATAAAAATTAACTAGCTGGAAACATGCTTCACTATGAAACTATGTGATTGGGTTTGATACATTGACACTTATAGCTTGAAAATTAATATAGAATGGGTAACTCCTTAGCATCAGTGTGTTAATATAAGGCAAGTGGCAGTAGGAACAGAGTTCTTTTCAGGTGAGGAGGGGAAGTAGAATGTAAATTTCCAGCCCGCAGGTCAGATGAGTCATGTGCTGGCCACCCCCATATAAGTCAACTGGCAGTTGGAGCAGAATTTCTTTCAGGTGGGGAGGGGATTAGAACATCTAACTCCTTAGCATCAACGTGTGATAATATAATACTGTATAAAAATCCTTTCTTAGTGAGCACCCAGAAGCCAAGAGGAAGATACGTGCCAAATTTCAAGTTGGTAGGCTGTACAGTTCTGGAGATTTTGTGATGAGTGAGTGGTATTTGGCTTTTATATATATAGAAGATAGCAAACCTAATTACTAGCACTGATGATGTTATCTAGTTTGGCTAATGAAATGTCTGCAATGAAACAAACAAGGTCAGAAAAGACCCAAGGACCCATCTAGTACTCACCTTCCAGCTACCTGCTACCTGCTGTGGTGGATGAAACCATATGTTAGCTAATATCAGTTAGAGAACAATCCCTTTGATAATGCAGTGACAAACATTAGATACAATACAATACAATAGTAGAGGTGGAAGGGACCTTGGAGGTCTTCTTGTCCAACCCCCTGCCTAGGCAGGAAACCCTATACCGTTTCAGACAGATGGCTACCAATAGATGGTAAGGAGTATCCAATAAAAAAATAGACTGATAGTAACAAGTTCAAAACAGCTAAAATTATGGTTCAGGAGGGGATTACTAGGGCTTCTTTCCAACACGGACATAAATGACATCCAATCAAGTCATTTATTGACTGGATTTATTTAAATCAATTGGACTTGAGATCATTAAGATATATTTCATGGATTTTAGCAACCTTATTTTAAATCTGGTCTCAAACCAATGGGCTCAAACAAATAGTTGGTGCCTTGTGACCATTATGTTTCAATGCATTTAAAAAATGAAAAGAAAAATTGAAGAAAGACCCAAGAAGGATCTGATAAAAATCCCATCGGATTTGGATTGAAAATATGAAAAGATAATGTCTTATTATTTGTGTGGACGGGAGGGGAATAATGGAAAGTATCTTAAATTGTCCTTTGCTTAATTAAAATCACCTTTCAGAAAGAAAGTGAAATGGGTTGTGAGCATCAAAGAGGATGCTTAGGAATGGTAAATGAAAAACAGTCCTTTGGAAAAAATATATTCACAAACATGCTAAAATTAGAATTAGTATAACCTTTGAGGCTCAACAGCAGTAGAAGTGTTAAGTGCATTCCTTACAAATGATGTAGCAACATGTACAGATGATAGCAAGATGAACTTAGTATCTGTGGAAATTATCTGTCATCCAGGTCATAATTGATTCAAAGATGTTTTTTTAAAAGGCAAAACTCCCAAGTGGCAAACTTCAAGAGTCCTGCAGGAGAATGTTAGCCAGACGACTGCAAAGAAATATGATCCTTCCAACTCCGTCCCCTCCTGTCAGCACTAATCCTTCCATCTCCCTCAACATCTTGCCAGAACTGATGAGGCTTCTTGGACGAGAGGCAAAATGTTGTCTTCTTCTTCCTCTGGTTAAAAAACAGTCCAACTGCTTTTTGAAAAAGCACCTTTGCGGCAAATACTCCATTATGAGATGGTACATTTTTGCTAATTCGTTGGTTGCAATCTTTGAAGCTGAAAGTTCATCGGATAAACATTTGGTTGGAGACCAGCTCAATTGTATAAGAAAAATAATTGGACAGGTATATCATAAAACACACTCTCTTCATTCTAAGCCCATTGATTCAGGGCAACAGAATGAAAAATATTAGGCAGATTCATTTATACTTACAAAGGTGTGCTGTTTCCAGTATAATTAATAACCTGTTCCAGTAAGCAGTGCTTAACCAGATGTTCAAATTGTCAAGTTCCTAAGCATTTTCCACAGTACTAACATGTTACCAAATATAGTAACAGAGACAGAATGAGACATTAAAAAAAGAATGTTCTTGTACAGATGTTATTTGCTCCAGTTACATTCAGTACATTTAAAAGAAAACATCTGTAGGTATCAAGGAGTGCATGTCTAAAATAATAATGTATCTTTCTAAGATGTAAAAAAATTCATAGGGGATAAAAGCACCCCTTAGTAGGTAATATAAACGATCACAAAGCCATGTTAACAGTTAACAAGTTAAAAGGACAATATTATTTCTTATACTGCAAACTAATAATCTATACATAAAACCAGGGGTGGGTTCCTATGCAAACTGGTATCTGTTCGCTCACACATGCACTTTACCTCCATTTCTTCCCCACGTATTTGCCAAGAATTGAGAAGGCTGTTTACAGTATTTACTGTAAATACTGTAAATTTAGAGGTTCCCTAATACTGAAGATATGGAATTAACAACGGATAATCCTGGAATCTGAGCTCAGAACCATTATGCTTAACTCCATATTCAGTACAATAATCCAATTAAAAATATTCTTAACAGTTGATCAACCTTTTTCTGTTGTTTGAACAAGTCTAACAGAGTACACTAATCTCTATGGTTGTTTCACTGTCCAATTTCTCTTAATATTAAAGATTGTTTCTATCATTCAATCAGAATGTGCCCTTTTGAAAAATCAATCTGTTATTCAATGTTCTGCACACTGGGACAAGAAAGAAGATAAATTGACCTTCTTCTGTTTGGCATCCTTCAAATTCTTAAAAAGTGCTATCATGTCTCTCTTCACTCTTTTTTTTCTGAAGATGAATCCTCAGTCTATACTTATGAATGTTTGATCCATTCTTCAGATTGTTCACATTGCCTCTTTGGAGTGCCCCAGGTTTGCAGGATGATGGCCAGATGTGGAAATTTGCTCAAAGGAGCTCAAAGGAGTCTGATTAATGCAGAAAATGATGGAACTAATATATATATATATATATATATATATATATATATATATATATATATATATATATATATATGTATGTATGTATGTATGTATGTATGTATGTATGTATGTATGTATGTAGGTATGTATGTAGGTATGATGTCTGTCTGTCTGTCTGTCTGTCTGTCTGTCTGTCTGTATTTGTGTTACAACCCCTGGTATGACTAAATATGGGAGGAAGGTCACTACTCCCTCTTTCTGTCCTTCGGCTTATCACAAAGACCATGCAGCCAGAAAATCATATTTTTATTTTTACTGTTGCCTTTTTATATTTGTGTTTAGTGGTTTAGTGAGCTCAGAACCATTATGCTTAACTCCATATTCAGTACAATAATCCAATTAAAAATATTCTTAACAGTTGATCAACCTTTTTCTGTTGTTTGAACAAGTCTAACAGAGTACACTAATCTCTATGGTTGTTTCACTGTCCAATTTCTCTTAATGTTAAAGATTGTGGTTAAGACTCCTGCCTAAGATATATACAGCCCGGGTTCTAATCCCAGTAAGGGTATGGCTAGCTGATGAGAGCTAATTAGCTCGAAATAGATCTATCCTAGTCTCCCTTTATTTATTTATCAGTACAATTACAACATACATACATACATTATATATATATATATATATATATATATATATATATATATATATATATATATATATATATATATATATATATATATATATATATATGTTGTAATTGTACTGATATATATATATATATATATATTCAGGGGTTCAGGTATGCTGGTGTTGTTGTATTTGGGTCGTGTACCATGTAAAATTGAGATTGTCTTGGCAACGTTTCAGCGAGGTCTCACTCGCCATCTTCAGGCTGGGTTTTGGGCTTAAAGTGTGATCGGAGCTGCCATCTTTCTATAAATCTTGGTGGGGGTGTGTGGAGTGCTGGCTTTGTTTCAGTAAGTGGAATCATTGGTTGTGTGGTTGTATCATGATTGGTAGATTGGTGGTGATTGGTGCTGGCTGTGTGTCCATTGTTGTTTCATGTTGTAACGGCCTGAGTGGTGGGTGGGGCTCGTTTGTTGACTAGGGCTGGTTTCCAGATGTTTGGTAGGCAGGAGGTTTCATCACGTTTATTCATGTTGTGCGGGTGTTTCTCTATTTCGATAGCTTCCATAATTATTCTCTTGTTGAAGTGTTCTGTTTTGGAGATTAACCTGGTTCCTTCAAAATTAATTTCATATCCTGTAGCTTTAAGATTCTGGAAAAGGGAATAATTTTTTTCTTACTGCATTCTTGTGTTCTGCGATGCGTGCATTTATTCTCCTGTTCATTTGTCCTATGTATGTTGCAGGCCAGATTTTGCATGGTATTTCATAGACTCCTTGGTTTTCTAGCTGGATTTTGTCTTTGGGGTTTCTTAAGATGTTGGCTATTTTTTGGTCAGTGTTGAAGGCTGTCTTGATATTGTGTTTGTGGAGAATTTTGCTGGTCTAATCTGTGGTGCCTTTGATGTAAGAGAGGAGGGCGATGCCGTTGTCCTGTTCTATGTCTTGGTTTTTGGGAGGAGTCTCCCTTTGGATTAGGTTGGTAATTGTTTTTCTTTGGAATCCGTTGGAGATTAATACATTTGTGAGTTTGTGTAATTCAGTTTTCAGGTGGTCTTTGTCGGCTAGGCGTTTGGTTCTGGAGATGAGGGTCTTTGGCTACTGAGTTGATCTGTGCAGGGTGGTGATGGGATTGAGCATTTAAGTAGCGGTTGGTGTATGTTTTTTTCTGGCAGATAGTGTGTCCTAGGGAGCCATTGGGTTTTTTGTAGATTGGGACGTCCAGAAAGGGAAATTGGTTGTTTGCTTCTATTTCCACGGTGAATTGTATTTTGGGGTGTAGGCTGTTGAGATGTGTGAGGAAGTTGTCCAGTTTTTCTTTTCCATGTGGCCAAATCACGAAAGTGCCATCTACATATCTAAGCCAGAGTTTGGGTTTGTGTTCAGATTTATCTAAGGCGTTGGTTTCAAAATGTTCCATGTATAAGTTTGCAATGAGAGGAGAGAGGGGTGATCCCATGGGTGCTCCTTCTATCTGTTTGTATCTTAGTCCATTACGGATGAAGTATGTGTTGGTTAAGCAGTGGTTGGTCAGGTCCAGGATGTGTTTAGGGGGGTTCTGTTTGTTCTGGATAGCTGTCAAGTCTTCTTTTATAGGCACTGGATATGACACCAAAACTCATGAGTAGGTCGCTAGGTTGTAGAATAGAAACAATAAAGAAACAAAACCTCTGCCGCCGCCATCCCAGCCTGGCTTTCCTATGGTTGTGAGCCAGCTGCCTGCAGAGCATACAACCATAGAGCATGTGCCCAGAGTGGCCATTGCCAAAAGATTCAAGTTGGAAGCCGCGGAAAAAGCCAGGCTGGGATGGCGGTGGTGGCGGAGATGCCCTGGCTCCATAATGAGAGCTGGGCCATGCATCATGAGACTGGGAGGTGGATGAGTGAGAGTGGAACAGCCGCTCCCACAACCCCCCCTCGAGCCGTGCAGAGCGCCATTCACTGGCATTTGGAAGGTGCCAAGCCGCAAGAGCCAGGCGGCGGCGAACAGGTGCTCACACGGCTTGGCAATACCCTTAGGTCAGTGAATGACGCTGTGCCCGGCTGCAAAGGGGGTTTGCTGGATGGCTGCTCCTGAGTGTGGTTGCTTCATGGCTGTTGTGTTGTGCTGCTGCGACAGTGCAACACAGCCATTCGCCCATGAGGCTGTGCTCGGCTCTTTGGGAGCCCGCTCACAAGAGAGCATCCACCTGGCACCCCCCCTCTTCAGCTGGGCACAGCACTGCTCACCAACCTAGCGGTATCCTGAAGGCGCCAAGCAATGCGATCACCTTTGCCTCCCCCAGGTTCCCACGGCTTGGCACCTTTGGGATACTGCTAGGTTGATGAGTGGCACTCTGCCTGGCCAGAGGAGGGGGGTTGTCCAGAGGGCTTATATATGGGGGGGATTATATTTTGCCCACTAGAAAAATGTGGCATGGCTGTATTATGAGGACATGTCATAATTTTGGGGAA
Organism: Natrix helvetica; assembly: GCF_964273705.1. Classification (NCBI taxonomy): domain Eukaryota; kingdom Metazoa; phylum Chordata; class Lepidosauria; order Squamata; family Natricidae; genus Natrix; species Natrix helvetica. Next base: position 123,183,960 of record NC_138554.1, read on the forward strand.
ACACAGTAGTAGGAAGAGGGGTTTGCTATAATTTATATTCTTGGCTTGTCCTGCTAGTTTTGGTGGGATTAGTCTTGATGGTTCCTTGATTGGGCTGTTGTTAGTTTGTTTATCCGAGTTTTAGTTTCTTGATTGGGGTATTGTTTGCTTCTTATTGGTGGTCTAATGTTAATTTTGATATTACCATATTTTTTGGAATATAAGATGCTCCAAAGTATACGATGCACCTAGCTTTTGGGGAGGAAAGCAAGGGAGAAAAATCTGCTTCTGCCTCCCAGCAATTTGCCTCCTTGCCACAAACAGCAAACAGTACAGACAATATACACTGTTTGTAGAGTTACATTTCAGACTATACTTGTACAAATGCTGTTAAAATTGATGTGCTTTCTGGAGGTATATTTATTCTCTGCTATTTAAAAGAAGATACAATAGCACTGGGCCTCTTCAGACCAAGCATTTATTTTAAAAAGCTTCTTCATTTTGTTAAGCTGTCTAGAACAATGATAAAGCAGTCATTAAAAATAAGTCTAATAATTTGAACATTCTATAGGCATTTATAGTTACTGACTTATCTTCTTGCAGCAAATAGCAAACAACCTGATTACCACAAGAAAAAAAAATCTGCTTCTGCCTCTAATTTGCCTCGTGGAACAAACAGCAAGTTTCATTTCAGTTTAAGCACGCCTCCCGATCATCAGCTGTTTCAGACTGCAGGGATTGCTATAGCCTATTGCAGCTTCTGCAAGCCCCATTTTCCCAATTTGCTGCAAGGAGATAAATTGCTGGGAGTCAGAGGCCAAAGGGTGTGGGACAGTGGGTGGGTGGGGCTACATTCAGTGTATAAGACGCACCCAAATTTTCACCCTCTTATACTCTGAAAATGTGGTAATCTCTGCATACACATACTTATACTTCTGCTTCGGATTTACTTTTTTAAAAGTGAAGAACTGTGCATTTATATTTAGTAAATTTCATATATTATTTTTCATCTTTTTTCTTCAGCGTGGTTTGAATTTTATTTGACTTTGGGATATTAGCTATCAGGTTCTATGGCACCCAGAAATAATGATGGGCATTTTCTCCACTCTTAAGTCATTATTGAAAATATGAAAGAGTGAATACTCTGGCAACTTTTTGATAATTATATGTTTGATGAAAAACCACTGATGACACCAATAGCAGTTACGAAGGAAGGAGCATGCAGAATGTTCATAGGCCATAAAAGTACTCACCATATATAAAATGTTAGAAGATAAGGAGAACATTTAATAATCCATTTGAGAAGATTCAAGAATAATTGAAACTCATTATTCAGAGTCCCCTTTTCTTCACTTGGGAATGATTACTTTTAGATGAACAGAATCATGTAAAATTCTGTACTTAGAACATGCACCTATTATATATAGATTTTTTATATTTTATTCCAAGCATTCTTCCAACTTCCGATGATGAAATAAGTTGTCAGAACAGAGCAAATAATTAAGATAGCTTTGAAAACAAGTCATTGGGAGGCAGGCCCTCTAGGCACTGAATTTTCTTTGATTTTTCTTGAAGACAAGTTCAATGGTCTAAAAGTCTTAAGTTACTAATCAATATTTCTAGATTCTTGTTTGACTGGTAATTTTTTACTTTTGTTCCTCTAAATCTTCCTAGATTTTGTGGTAAAACAAATAAAGGAATGGAAGCCAACAGAAAACAGTCCACGTAATGAAGCCATGTTAGAATGCAATATTGCACGCTAACTTTGCCCACAGCCAAGAGTTCAATCCTGACTGGCTCAAGGTTGACACAGCCTTCCATTCTTCCGAAGCCGGTAAAATGAGGACCCAGTTTGTTCAGGGCAATAGGCTGACTGTGTAAACTGCTTAGGGGATCTAAAGCAGTATATAAGTCTAAGTACTATTGCTATTGCTAATCATGTAACCAGTATCATAAATTAATCCAGAAATACATATTTCTGCTATGTTATATACTTCATACTGTATTACTGCACTTGCCAGAAAATGGCAATTGCACTTGGGTTTATATCATTCTGGGCAACTAGCCATTTTAACTGTATATTGTGGCAGAGTCCTCTAAAAGTTCTTGTAAAATATTGGAACTACTATTTGTTTCGTTATTTCAGCAATTGGGGGAACACGTTTTAATGGTAGGATAAGCCAACCAAATTTTAATAATCCCTTTCCTTCCATGAAATGTAGAATAGTATTAAGACAATGTTTGATAAAAAGTTGCAGGAAGTTTGAAGCTAACCCTGCAATTTGGATTGCAGAAAATTTCATCACAGATTTCTTTTCAGAGAAATAATGGGATCCATCAAGCTTGAATCCATTGCTGAACTAATAGGCATATGATTCTCAAAATTAGTTTGGTTCAAAAATTGTGTGCCAAAATCCAATATTTCAAAAAGTTGCATACAAAATTCATACCATAGGGGGAGGGGGAAATGTGGTTTTTGTCGTAATAAATATTTTGCATACAAAAGTAAATGAGGATTTTCTTGCTTTATTTAAAAAATGTGGGATGGATAGAATTTTGGTGACATAGGTAACTTATAGCATATTTATGATATTAACTTATAGGTAATTTATAGCATATTTATGATATTAACTTATCTGTACACTTATATGCAAGTTAGAAAATATTGTGGTTAATTTCAGGGCCAGGAGGGATATTTGACAATTCATTGTGATATCTTCAGTCCTGAAAACCTCTTAACTCCATGTTAACTCCAACTTATTATGCTAAATAACAAACAAACTAATCTATTAAGAATTCATTTCTTAATGAATGCAAATATCTATCTATCCTGGTGTCAAATGGCCTAAACTGTTTTAAGATTTTTACAAAAATCTTATGTGGAATTGTTTCTTCTATATTGTTTAATCTACACCTGACAAAGATGCAATTCATCTCACCTGGGAATGTAGATCATAAGAACTTACCATATGGTTCATTAAAGCTCTACTTTTCTTAACAATGAGTAGTCCCATTGAGTGTTAAAAGCTGAATCCCTCTCATGGCCCTGGCAGCGACTGGTTTTGAGTAGGAGTAGTTGGAACTGGGACCATTCGATAGGGAAGGCCTGCCAGGGGCTGAGGAAGATGCTGTCCCAGGGCCGTCAGGCATTGTGGGAGGTGGTTGACGAGATGGAAAGCTGCCTCCCTGCACAGAAACAGGGGAGGATCGACTGCTGACTGGTAGTGGGGCTCATAGGCAGCCAATCTCCCAACAGGGAACAACAGTTTACTCCATTTGATCCAAGAACAAGGAGAGTGAAGCATAGGCAAGCCCAGAGAAGGGCTGTGAGGCTACTCAGGAGGTCACCCTACCTCTCCTCTCAAGGAACACCTGGAGGGGTGTATAGAATATAGAATAACAGACTTTGAAGGGACCTTGGAAGTCTCCAACCCCCTGCTTAGGCAGGAAACCCTATATCATTTTAGACTTTCAATCTCTTCTTAAAAACTTCCAATGTTGGAGCATTCAAAAATTCTGGAGGCAAGTAGTTCCACTTGTTCTATCAGGAAATTTCTTCTTAGTTCTAGGTTGCTTCTCTTCTTGATTACTTTCCATTCATTGCTTCTTGTCCTGCCCTCAGGCGCTTTGGAGAATAGCTTGACTCCCTCTTCTTTGTGATGACCCCTGAGATATCAGAATGCTGCTATCATGTCATCCCTAGTCCTTCTTCATTAAACTAGACATACCCAATTCCAGTTCTTCATAAGTTTCAGCATCCAGTTCCCTAATCGTCTTTCTTGCTCTTTTCTGCATTCTTTCTAGAGTCTCAACATCTTTAACTTAATGTTTACTTTAACTTAACGTTTACTGTAACTTTAACGTAATCTAAGAAGAAGCCATGAACAATTAGTCTTTTCCAGGAACAATTGCTGGCTTTGGGCTACTCTCTCCTGGCTTTAACTTGTGCCAGTTGCTGTTTTCCTTGCCTTGCTTGGAAGATTGCTCTTTGCATTTTGTTTTGGACCTAGACCTTCTCTTTTAGACTGAGTTTGGCTTTTGTTTTTGGCCTGTGCCTTTGGAACTGTTTCTTGTATGGGACCTGTTTCTTGTTCTGAGGACTGCCCTTGTCATGTGCTTGGACTTTGATTTATGGTTGGACTTGCAACTGTAGACCTTGCCCTGAGTGTGCTCCTACACCGTGTGGTTTTCTTTGTACTACCAGGACTGTGTTTGGGAGACTTGAGGTGGGCTGCCTTCAGAGTAGCATGGAGGTGGAACCTTACCGGTCGTTGGAGGGCCATTGGCTGGAGAAATAAAGAACTGTCTAGAGGTCTGCCTTACCTTGACACCTGGGTCGTAACAATCCCAATAGCTGCCATGTTGTGCAACAAGGACATTTACCTTTGAAGGTCTGCATTTCAGGTTTTATCATCTACCAAACTTTTATGAAAGTTGGCGTTTGTATTGAATTCCCCCAATTAGGAAACTGCTCAAATACTAACTTTTAGGCAAGAGAGCTTTAAATTATCTTCTGCGATGCTCCAGCTTCTCGGTGGAGCGTCACACGGCACTGTATGCACCGTGTGTGGAAGCACTGAAGAGTTTGAAGAGAGCACCAGGTATTGTTCCAGTATGATGCTCTGGAGGGCCCACCCACCCGCCCATCATCCTTACCTCTCTTCAAACTCTTCAGTGCTTCCACACACGGTGCATACAGTGCCGTGTGACGCTCCACCGAGAAGCTGGAGCATCGCAGAGGCTCACGGAGGCTTTGCTGGAGGGTGGAACACATGCGCATGATGCACGCGTTCATGTGGAGGATGCCAGGCCCTGTTGCAATCATATCGGTTGCAACGGGATCTGGAATCCACCACTGATAGTAAGAGATGTCAAAAACTATCAATATGGAGGAAGAAGGTGGTTTTTGGAAGATCCAAGAACAATGCTCCAGAAAAAAGAAGCTGAGTGGATTCTCAGTCTAATCCCTTTAGTCAGAGAGAGGGAGGAAGGAAGGAAGAGAGAGAGGGAGGGAGGGAGCAAACGAGCCAAAGCAAGAGTGAGTGAGAGAGAGAGAGAGAGAGAGAGAGAGAGAGAGAGAGAGAGAGAGAGAGAGAGAGAGAGAGATATGACTGCCTACCTCAGACAGTATTCTAGATAGTTCACAACCACAGCTGAATGAAGTCGAGAAAGTGAAACCTGTCAGGTCTATAGCCATATTTCCTTTTTATCATGACCCTAGATCTTTGTTCTCTGTTCCAATTACCATTAGCTTTTGTATGCAAACCTGTTAATCAGAACAAAAGGCAATTTTATATGAAAAGTGTCTCTCTCTCATTACTATATACTCCCTGGAGATTGAATCTCATTAGTATGAGAAATATGGTCTATGGCAAGAGCTCCAGAACTGAAGAAGGAAGTTGGGGGTAGGGGAAGAATGCGGCATTCTCCTTTAGCACAATAGTTATGTATTGACTCAAAGGAACAGCTGGTTTTTAAATGACAACCATAACTATGGCAAAATCCTTTAAAAAACAACACTGGTCATAAAATTAGCTGAGGATTCCCACACACTCGTCTCGTGATTTGCTTGCAACCATTGGATAACTTAAAATCTTTCTGGGATGTATCAATTTCTTATTATATGCAGATTGTTGGTGGAAATATGGTTAGTATGATTTAGGATTACAGCGATTTTGAAAAGAAGCCATGTTTTTTTGTGGAGAAAATCATATCCACCCGTCCATATCATCCTTTTACAAATGCACCAGTCCCTGCAACGGATGTCTCTACATAACTGGGGTTGGTTGTGAACTGAATAATGCATGAAAACTGCAGAATACAGTTAGTCCTCAATTTACAACCACAATTGAGTCCAAATTTTCTGTTTTGTAAAGAAGATAGTTGTTAAGTGAGTTTTTTCCCCATTTATGATCTTTTTTGCAACCGTTGTTAAATGAACCACTGCAGTTGTTAAATTAGTGGTTACTAAGTCAATCTGGCCTCTCCATTGACTTTCCTTGTCAGGAGGATGCAAAAGGTAGCCACGTGACCCCAGGACACTTCAACCCTCGTAAATATGAATCAGTTGCTAAGTTGCTGAATTTTGATCATGAGGCGGCTGCAAACAGTCATAAGTGCGAAAAAATGGTCATGAGTCACTTTTTTCAGAACCATTTTTACGTCAGTCACTAAGTGACGTATTGTAAATTGAGGACCAACTGTAGTTGAACCTGCCTCAAATGGCTATGGGTATTTCAGACTTTATCAAAATCGTTATTCATATTCCGTCTCCTTTTTTTTTTTTTTTGCCTTTCTTCTTGGAAATGCTTCAATACAGATACAAGGTATTCTCCCCCCCCCCTTCTTGTAAGTTATTTCTATAATTGGTTAAAGAATGGGAAATTTAAGTCTGTGGAAAAATGATAAAAGAACATCTGTAAAGTATTTTTTTTTTAAAAATCATGTAATGATGGCTGGGATTTCTGAAACTTCAAAAGAAATGTGGAAATGAAGACACAAACAGTTTTTTTTTAATTCTAAATTTCTGTATTTACACCATTTCCCCCCAGTGCTATGTGAAAAAGAGCCATTTTTGTCAGATGTCACTGTGCTTACATTAGTAACAAATCTTTAACACTTGAGTATATTAACAAACAAAATTAGCAAACAGGTATAGAAGACACTGCTGGAATATACTGAACATTCACATATATTGAAATAGCACAAGGAAAGTATTCTTTGTAGCAAAAGTAATATGGGCCAGGTTTGTTCCTTTTTTTTAAAAAAAAAGGCAAATTAACAATCATACAGTAACATACAGTTTATGTTTTTTGTTCATTTAGTATGATATGCCTTGTTTTTAATCTCAAGCCTTTTTTACTTCAGGCACTTATAAAACAATATATGAATGTTCAGATCCTCAAACGCAAAACTAGATGTTGCAAAGAAAAATTCTGTATACTCAAAATGCACTGAAAATGTATCCTCACAGCTCTTATTTTTTTCAATTGTTTTTAACACCAATGTATTTTCATGATGATGATGCATATCAATTTTCTCACATTTCTGTCTTATTTTATATTTTACTGGTTGATTCCAAATATTGTTCAAAGAGGCAAAATATAGCAACATGGAAGCATAGCACAAAATTGTCCACAGGTTTTTTACAAACTGTCAAAAAGACAGGTTTACAAAAGCTAGTTTTTAATTCAAAAAATAGATTTTCATTTTATTTTCTCCTGCATTTCTTCCTTCTAACAAAATAACGGTACATAATAATGAGAAATTAAATTATTAGGAAGTATGGAATATCTGAGCAAACATTTATCTATAATTTGGGTGGGGGTGGGGGCTGAAATTGTACGTGATGGGAACAGTTAATGAAAAAATCCCCACCTGCTAAACCAGTCCGGAGAAATTCACCATTCCACAGACACACAACACACTTTCCCTCCTCACCATTAGCCGAAGTAAATTATAAATACAATGTCTCATAATAATATAAGGAATATAATGTTAAGGTATGAGACAAATGCAATAAGGTCTCTGAGATAAATGATTGAAGAATGAATATAAAGTTTGTGCACAGTTCGGAAATGACCAATGAAGTCACAGAAAAACAGCATTTTAGTGAACAGACATTAAATAATGATCAGAAAGGAAAGAGCAAGGACTAGAGTAAAATAGATTTCTGGCTCATTGCTTATAACTGATAGGTACTTGTTTTCCTCAAGCTAAGGGAAATAAACAAAGAAAATATGGCAATGGGATTTTAAATTAGAAAACAATCAATGCTATATGCCAGAATGGTATCTCTTTGAACAACACTAACTCGGTGTAACTTGCTGAGCAATTATTGGTAATAAAGATTGGCTAGGGTACTTGATAGCCAAGACTCATTGCTTGCCTCAAATATGATTGTCAAATAATGGATAATCTTTTTGTGGATATAACACTTGAAACATAATGGCAAAAAAAATGTATATATAAGGCCTTCCAATTCATTGTCCATCTTGCTAAAGGCACTGAAAAAACAAAATAAAGAGTCCCTCTCCATTTGAAACATGGAGTTCCGTAATGTAAGTCTCTCCATATGAAAAAAAAAAATCCTTTATTGCATGGGTCGTTGACCTTTTTCTTCAACTAAGGAATAAAAAGGTTTCCCCTTTTCTGGTGTTTGCAACCGGTTCAGCCTGGCAACCTGAGATGGTGATGGTGGTACATCGTGCCTGAAAGGACCTTTGGGAGTGGCATAATTAGGGTCCTGAGCTTTCTTATGGGACTCATAGTTGTTGGGCCCTTCAGAAGAAGTCTTTTTTTTCAGCTGCTGTTCTCTCCGCCGGTGTTCCTGACGGAGGAGCTCCTGTGTCTCAAGCAAGACTCGTGCATTGAAGCCGTGGCCCCCCAGGTAGCCGTTCCTAGAGCCTTGGTAACTGGAGTACCGAGGGTTGTCTTTGGCACTTTGGAAACCTTCACCAGGAAGATAGTTCTGTTCCCAAGAATCTTGAGATACAGAGCTGGCATTTTTCCGGCTTTGTCTAAAAATAGAAATATATATATGTATAATTATGTAAAAAGGGTTACTTGCATTTCAAATGTATATTTTACTCTTATAAACCCCCGTTTTACATTTAGCCACATTTTTTCGGAGTATAAGACACTCCAAAGTATAAGACACATCTAGCTTTTGGGGAAGAAAACAAGGGGAAAAAAATCTGCTTCTGCCTCCCAGTAATTTGCCTCCTTGCAAACAGTACAGACAATATACACTGTTTTGTAGTGTTACATTTCAGACTATACTTGCACAGATCCTGTTAAAATTGATGTGCTTTCTGGGAGTATAGTTATTCTCTGCTATTTAAAAGAAGATACAACAGCACTGGGCGTCTTCAGATTAAGCATTTATTTTAAAAAGTTTCATTTTGTTAAACTGTCTAGAATAATAATAAAGCAGTCTTTAAAAAATAAGTCTTATAATTTGAACATTCTGTAGGCATTTATAGTTATTAACTTACCTTCTTACAGCAAACAGCAAACAGCCTGATTAGCATAAGAAAAAAAAATCTGCCTCTGCCTCCCAGCAATTTGCCTCAGGAGCAAACAGCAGGTTTCACGTTTTACTTTCAGCTTAAGCGAACCTCCCGATCACCAATGTTTTAGGCTGCAGGGATTGCTATAGCCTATTGCAGCCTCTGCAAGCCCCATTTTCCCCGTTTGCTGCAAGGAGGTAAATTGCCGGGAGACAGAGGCCAAAGGATGGGGGCAGTGAGTGGGTGAGGCTACATTCAGAGTATAAGATGCATCCAAATTTTCACCCTCTTATACTCCGAAAAATATGGTAAGTTGTATTCATTCTGTCTTGAATGAGGCCTTTATTCTATAGGATCTCAAACAATACCAGTAGTAACATAAATGAACCACAAATAAGTGTTTAGCTCCAATGGCTAGATGGAGACATCCTGGAAGAGCTACGATCAAGTTTGACTGGTGGACCTCAGGAAGTATCTACTGGCCAATGTGATATTATTATAGTCTCATACGGTTCCCATGTTCTGCAGGACTTCTACCAATCTCAACTAGAGGTTCTTTCTTTATTTTTTACAATCCAAACTACAAAGTGAGTCTTAATCTGGAATGAGTTCCATCGTTTAAGCATTGTTGCCAAAAAGGCCATCCCAAAATGAGTTCAATATCCTGGAACAAGAAGATTGTACCAAATCATTATGACATAAATTGATGATCAGTAGGGGAACAGTTTGTTTTTGTTGTTTAAAAAAATAATGCTAAGCATTTCACTATTTATACCCTGTATATTTCCTGATTACATTCTAATATTGAGATTGTTAAGATTTCAATATATAAGACCAGCTTTTGGACTGGAGTCTTATCTTTTGTGAAGGATATGATGGTGATTTAGTTAGAAGCATTAGGCACATCCTAACGTAATGGCAGGCTTTCTATACAATTCAGCTACTTTATACATAACTGATCAAAAGCAGAATATGCTTTTGTTCAAAATATATTTTTCTTTCCTTTATTAAACGCATATACATTTCATGTTATGTGAATACTTGTCTAATCAACACTTTCCTTTGACTTTCCTTTCCTTTATAACAATATCCAAATCTAGAAGAATTTAAAAGTGTGATAGATAACATAAAAATATTACCCCATAGAGTTAATAATCCTAATCCTTAATCAATTGGATTTAGAATTGGATTTTTAAAATGGGACTAAATAAATTCATGTCAGAGATTATCAATGTCTTGAAGATTGTATTAGAGGTAAATTCAGCATGCCTTCAAATAACAGTTGCAGGGGAGCAGCAAGAGAGGAGATGGTATATACTTGTTTCCCCAGCTCTGGGTAAGCCAATGCAAGAAGCAAAATTCTGGGTTAAAATGAGCTTTCTCATGATGCAGCAGCTTTCTTTGTACATTTTTATGTTTTCCATTTTTCATTTAAAAAGCCAGATTTTTATAATTTAAGTTATTTCATAGTCAGTGCTTGCATGTTATTATAATAGGCTAAATCTAAACTGGAACAGGACAATGATTAATACCAAATAGCATTGGATAAAATGAGTGCATCTTAGAAGAACCCTGATCTGATAATTCTATCATGTTAAGATTCTGTTGAGATGATGATTTTTATTCCCTCTTCTGCCACCTAATGTGTCTCTCCTTTTTTTGGCTTGTTTAACACAACCAGTTGTTCTTCAGTGCAAAAGTTTTTTTGAGTATTATGGTATTGACATCTAGTATGGTTAGAATAATTAGAGCCTTCAAACACCTTAAAAGGGGCCACAAACTGGGACATTAATATGCATAGAATCAATGACCTTGATAGCCAAAGGCCTCTCTTTTTTCTTGGCCTGCAAATTCAACCTCTCTCAATAAAAATGGTTTACAATATATCCACTATCTGAAGCATTGGCCAAACGATTGATTGCAACTGGAAACCCTATTTATGTGTATCATATCACCTTTACCGTGGTGATGTCTTACTATAATAGGAAGAATCTGTGTTTTGCAAGGAGGCCATTTACAGCATCCAAGAAAGTGACAGGGGAGAAATTCATTTAATTTGCATTTTAATGAGCACTTAACCCAATTTGTCTGCCCTGAACCCATTAAGTGATGCAACTCAAAAATGCATTCAAAATTGTGTACATGAAAAAGAAGAACATGCAACAATGACTAGACTAAGGAAATGAACATCCAAAAACATATTACATTCAATTGAACTGGTTGCAAAAAGGTGAAGTTATGAAATGAAGCTACAAGTCTATGTATTAGAAGCAGGTTTTTTTTTTTAAAAAAGGCATGCACATTTAATGTGCATTGTTTAAGCACTTGCAAATGGAATCAGCCATGGAGAGAACACATTTAAATAAATAGCAGCCAAATAGTAGGGCACAAAATAATCCCAGAAGCAGGACTATCCTTGTTGCAAGATTAAAAAAAAAAAAAGTCAAGATGGCAATCATAAGTGATAGTCATCACACATAAAACCAGGCAGAGCTTCAATCACTTTTTTGTGGTGGCCATTTTGACTTTTTGGATCATACCCAGTGGTTACCCCCATTCAGATACAAAATAAGTATTTCAACCCATGTTCTATTATCATTTATCTGAATGCTGTCTGAAACAACAGTCTAATGGTTCATCTAGATCAGTGATGGTGAACCTTTTTGGCACTGAGTGCCCAAATTGGAATGTATGTGCATGCCGGAAACCCGAAGATGATCTTCAGGTTTCCGGCATGCTCATGCGTGCTGGCCAGCTGGTATTTGCGCATACTGGAGCACCAGAAACCTGAACACCAGGTGGCCGGCGCATGCATGCACATTGGCCAACTGGCCTTCAGGTTTCCAGCACTCTGGAACTAGAAGAGCAGCTGATGACAGCACATGTGCCCACAGAGTGGGCTCTGCGTGCCACCTCTGACACATGTGCCATAGCTTCGCCATCACGGATCTAGATGTTCCATGAAGAGGAAAACATGTTTATCCTCTTTTGAGCCTTTTAAATGGTCACTCATGAACCTGAGGTCTTTCTCTTTGGGCTCCTGAATCTACTGAACCTAGGGGCTGCATTTCCCAATGCTGTTTCTATCTGAGATAATGCAACCTTTTTCTTCTTAAAATGAGAGGGAGAAATAAAAGATGGGCAATAAAGAGAGATGTTGTAGCCAAGTGCTCTGATATTAGATCAGTTTGAGTCCTTTGATAACGCTAAGTATAACAAGTAATCTATAAGGTTTTCTTCTTCTTGTGCATAATATTTTGGAACTGATCTGTTACAATTGTGGTGGCCTTGTTTTTTTTATCCATATAAACTGGTGCAATGATTTCTGTGCACCTGCGTGTAACACAATGAGTCTGTGGAGTGTTTGCCTTTTATATCTAATGTGAATTTTATTCTTACATTCGAGGTCCCTTTGTTTAAGTTTAGATAAGCCTCGTGGAATAACAATGCTTCCGAATATCTTTGTGAAATGACTTACAGTAAACTGAATGAGCCCTCTGAGTATATAATGCTGCCAAAGATTCTAAGATACATGTAAAAAAAAATTCTGAATAACATGTTGCAGCTTGCAGCTAAATGTGACTTTAAGGAGTTTTGGACTTAAAATGACAAACATTAATTGGATATACTTCTTGTTCAAAGGAGTTCAAAATTGGCTAGTCTATTTATATAACAATTTGATCAGTGGATAGAAAGATAACTTATGAATTATGAATACCAATTATATTTATAAATGCCTAGATATAGTGCAGTACTTATGAATTTGTTTATGTATAAATAGTTTGTAATACAGAGCTTGAATTAATGTTTGGCTCTGAACTGAGTGTATCTTCTGAATCTTTACAAAGGTTATTTAGTAACACTTTGAAATTAGTAGATGAAACAAAGCACTGTGTGGTTTACAGATTAAAACACAAACACATCACACATGTTTATTTTCAAGTACTCTGAAAATGTGGTTTGCTCTTCAGATCTTTCACTATCTTGGTAGCCATCCTAGATTTTGCTTCAGAATTGACAATTGGCAGAATTGAACTACCTACTCCAAATGGGGTTTCTCACCAGCACAGGGTAGAGTGAAAGAAACACTTCCTGTAATCTGGACTTTATGATTCTGTTCATGTAACCTAGAGTCAATGACATTACATTGCTGGCTCATGTTGAGCCTGTTATTGACAAGGACACCCAGAATCTTTTTTACATCTATCAGGTCTTGCCCCATCCTATGTTTGGCCTCACATTTTGACTTACCCAAGTGCAAAACTCTATACTGCTCCTCGTTAAACTCTATCCTACCCTTTCCAGCCTTCTGCTCAAGCTTATCTCAGGGTCAATTTGGACAAAAATGCAGAATGGTAAAAACAACAACAACAACAACCACCACCACCAAGACAAAGCCCCGTGGCACTCCATTTCCCTGCAAACGGAAGTGGAATTATTCATAAGCATTCTGCAGTCATTTGATCCCATACACGATTAAGAAGGGATCCTGTAGTCTTGCAAATCTTGTAAACTGCAGTTCCCATATCCCCAATCTGTATAAAGTCAAATAACAAAGTGAGTTGTGGTACAGTAACATCTGCAGGGCTACTGTTGCTACATCTAATAAAGGAAAAGTGAGTTAAAGTAGGCTTTTCTCACTCATTTTTCCATTTTATGGAGCACAAAAAGAAATAACAAAGAGTGACCAGATTCTATCTTATGGACACATTCTTACAAAAGCAATCCTTCATTATACTATGTTTACATGAAAACCTTTCCCATACATAAATCCATTTTTCTAAGGCACTATGATTCATTTGTAAATTCTGTTTTCCATTCTACTTACAAACTGTCAGGGATCTACAGAGGAGATGGCCCAAAAAGTCAAATGGAAACCAAGAGGGTGCAATCAAACATTTTTTAATAGCATCCGAGTGGTTATTATCTTGACTTTTTTTAAAAAAAAAACCTATAGCCTATCGTTTCCCCCTGAACTGCTTGTTTTTAAAGGCTGACTCATCTAATTGGCCAGTTCAAATCATTCACCAAATGTGTTGAAGACCTTATATATGCGTCTAAGATATACAGGAGTTACAAGCAAAATCTTTTTCCTTTTGAAATTCATGTCTGTTATGAACTGAGTACTTTATGTTTTATTTGAGGGGGGGGGGTTGTTTTATTTTTAGTGCCTTTGAGTCAATTTGGATTCTTGGCAACTGTCTGGAAAAGTCCCTGCAGCTTTCTTAGTGAGACACTTGGATTATTCACTTTTTCCTAAGGCTGAGAAAGAAACAATGGCCCAAAGTCATTCCAGTTGGCAGAAATAACGATCTCCTAGCCTAGTGTCTTAACCACTTCATCATACTGGCTTTTTGCTTCACTCTGTGCATAAGTCTCCAATTCCAAATAAAGCTTATTTAAATATTGCAACCTACAACACATTTTCGCATATAATCTATTTGTTCAGTTCATTCTTTTATGACACATATCTGCGCCATTATCCAAAACGCAATACAAGAAAGTGGTTATTACTTCTACAAGTATTCTCAAATTAATACTTCTTTTAATTACTTGAATTATACAAGGCCGTATACATTTGGAGTTTTAGACTCTTCCATGAACTATGATATTTTCTACGACCTGTAGCCTTTTCTTCAGCCAGGTATCTTCAGATATATTATACTGCAACTTTATTTTATATCACAGACCAAGGCATGCTGATTTCATACAATAGGAACTGTAGTTCAATTTAGCAGGAGAATACCAGGCTGGATAGAATGAAGCTGCAAGAAAATCAGTTTCATCTCCTGCTATATTCTAAACAATTTTTTAAAGATTGGCTCAGAAATACTGCACACAATTGCATATTGTATATCTGAATAGCCAGACTCCCTTATTATAAAACCAACCTTAATTTGTTTCAGGGGTATTTCACCTGCAATAAAACAGGGAGGTTTTATAAAATGAGGTGAACATGCTTGGCTGTTTATAGGATGGCTTAAAGTTCTTCTCCTGAGCTATATGTACAGTATGTTCATTAGAATATCTGTAGAAGGGTCCTCACAAAGTAAGAAAGGTTGGCTGAAATGGTATCAAGATGTCAATTCCAAAAATTGATTTTTTGAATAAGTAAATTGCCTCCCCCAATCTCAGAATTCCAAACACAGTTGCAATAATCAAAATTTGGCTCATTCCTTGTCTAATGGCTCTGCAGTCTTGCTCTATCCCACGGTGTCAAACTCACCACGTCATGTTGCCATGATGTGATGTTTCACAATGCTTTTCTCATTTGTGGAGTTGGTCTGGGCGTGGCCTGCGTTGTAGGCCAGCAGTTTGATACCCCTGAACTTCGTTTTATCCCAGATCAAATTTAGTCCCACAAGAGATTCTTCTGAACAAAGAAGGCATAGCACCATAAAGGTTTACAGGTAGTCCTTGACTTACGGCCACAACAGAGGTCAAAATTTATGTAGCTAAGTGAAACATTTTCTAAGCGAGTTTTGCCCCATTTTATGACTTTTATTGCCACAGTTTTTAAGTGAATGATTGCAGTTGTTAAATTAGTAATATTGTTAAGTGACTCTAGTTTCCCCATTCAGTTTGTTCATCACAAAGGGTCACAAAAACGGATCACATAACTCCGGGACACTGCAACCATCATAAACATGAGTCAATTGCCAAGCGTCTGAATTTTAATCACCTGACCATGGGGATTCTGCAAAAGGGTAATAAGTCACTTTTTAAAGTAACATTGTAAATTTGAATTGTCATTAAATGGACTGTTTTTAGTCAATGACTGCCTGTATTTCTTTCCAAAGAAACTTATTAGTTGGCTAAAGAGTTTTTGATACATGCCATACCTGGGTAATGAACTGTATTGCCTCTGGGCCTGCTGGAAACTCTCTCTCTCCTCCTGCCGCTGTTTCTGCATTTGAACTTCTACTGATACAGAATGTCTGCCACTCTGTGAATAGGTCTTTGAATTTGGCTGGGAAATGAAAAACAAATATTGTTAATAGTACGAAAATAAGAACAGGTGTGGTGGCCTATCGGTTAAGACCCTGGGCATGAGGACTGGTAGATTGACAGATCAAGACCCAAGTACCGCATGATCGGGGGGGGGGGAGCTCCTGTTAGTTTCCCCAGCTCCTGCCAGCTTAGCAGTACAAAAATATGCAAATTCAAGTAGATAAATAGGTACCACTTTGCCGGGAAAATAACAATTCCGTGCATTTTGGCATATAGTTAAGCTGGCCACATGACCACGGAAGTGTCTTCAGGTAACTCTGGCTCCCTCAGCTAAGAAATGGAGATAAGCACATCCCCTAGAGTCATACTGTACATGACTGGACAGGGGAAACCTTTACCTTTCACCTTTACTATATATAATAAGGCTTTATTTGCATAGGCACATTTCTGTAATCCTCTATAAAAGATTCAAATTTACACTGATGACATTATCTCTTTTTTCAGGGACATATTGAAATGCAGACTTCTGCAAATGAATTATTAAACGCTAAAATAACTACTGCCATCCGCATTTCTTTGTGGTCTTCTTTGAAGTTTCTCAAGAGCAATAGAGAAGCTTCAGTCACCTGGGGAAACACATTTAGTTTTACTCTACTGAACCTCTTGGGCATGCAAACTTTCCTAATGACGTACATCCCTGGTCTTCTGCATCACTCCTCTTGCTATTGGATTCTGTGTATGCCTCTGGTTGGAGAAAAGGGGAAAAGCAAAAGAAAATGTAACAGATAAGGAAGAGGAAACAAATGCATTTCCTTGCAAAAATAAAAAAGGGTAGTTTATTTGAAGTTCTAAGATCACCCAGAAGGCCAAGTTGGGAAAAGGTGATATAATTCAAAGTAGCTGATATTGAATTTTCTCCCCCCCCTCCCACCCCCTCCCACCACTTAAAAATGTCTTTTTTAAAACTGTATTTTGGCTTCTTTGTTAATTATAACACTTGGAGGAAAATAAGAAAAATTAAAAATTGAAAGTATCTTCATACCGTTTCAAAGTCAGAGACTGATCTGAACCATAAAACCTTCAGTTCAAATTTATGAAGTAGACTCACTTATCATAGATTAACATAACCTTAGCTGTCTATTTTTTTAAAAAAATCTGTGACCAGAAAAGTTCAACACTGAAAATACGTTTAAAATATATTTCCCTTCTTATTATTAAAATATGGAAGCTTGAATAATTTTTTTGGACTCAGCAATGTTTTCAGATGAATATAAGAGCTTTATCGCTGTTAGAAAGATATATTTTATGTATATTATATATAAGAATGGAATCCCATTGATTCAGTGTCACACAAAATAAGTAGTTGGCACTTTTGACAGGGGACAATTTGTGATCTGACAATGTACCCTACCAGATTTGGGGTCAGTTCAGTATTGAGTCAAGACAATTGCGCATATATTCTACAAGGGAAGAAATATTGGATATAAGCATACAAACAATTATCAAGTTACTTTAATGCCTTAAAAAAAGCTTCATGACTCAGGGAGATTCAAATTCATATGGTTCCATTTTTAATCTTGATTCTTACTTATTAGCATGAATGCCATTCCTCTTAATATCTATTAAACAGCTTCCCTCTTTTTTAAAAAGTGTTGTTTTTCATTTTTGAAAAAATATTCTGAATCATATCCATTCAGAATGTAGCACAATTTTTCCAAACTGATTCCTGTTTCTTCTAGTCTCACTTGCTGCTACGTAACATGTACCTATGAACAGTGTACAAAATTATACTTTCCTCTATACTGTACTCAAAATCTAGGCAATACCAATTCATACTTTCTGATATACGTTTTCATTCAAAATAAATCCTACAAGTTTACTTCCAGGTAGTCATCAACTCTACTTCAGAAGACTTCATTAGTCTATCTTCTATTACCTTTCTCTGAGTTTTGTAGACACACAACATATCTATTTTCCATTGTTGCTGGTTATTTGCTAATTCATATTCTTTGCATCTTTTGCATCACAAATCAAGATTTTTATATATTTATGTCACCAAATGGCTTATAGATATTGATTTCCACTGCCCATCATACTTTTCACCAATTTTTTAATCATATTAAAAACTGACGGAATAAATCACTAGCCTTTGCTATATCAACTGTAGATTTTTAAAAAAATGTTGTGTCTTGCAATGTTACTTGCATAAATTTTTAAGCTCTTGGCTGGAACTTGAATTCTAAAGAACATTAGTCGAAGATGTGATTCTTTTTGTTTGTTTGTTTGTATTGTGTTTTTTTCTTGATGAAGAAATAAGAATAAGAACATGAACAACAATGGGTAAGCAATCTTGAAAGGGCTTTCATAGCACAAAGTGGCAAGTAAGAAGATAATTTCTAGGCAAGAAAAATAAATGAAGATCACAATCTTATCTGCATTTAATTCCCAAAGGGTTTGAAAATTGACTTCATAGCTGAAATGGCATTCTATACACAAAATGAACCAAAATGCCCGAACTGGTGATTTTCTAAATGCATTTTCAGTACATTCATATTCACTATTCTTATTCATTTTATATCATATCTATATACAATGTTTAAATCTGGAAACAATATTTACCACACATATAAACCCTAGCCTTTTATTAGATGGTAAAATATAATTCCCTGTACAAATTGTGTGCTCAGAGTATAACTCCCAAACATCTTAACACCTGCACAAACAGGGCAGTACAAGGTGAAGTATAATTATCATAATTCTTTAAAGCTATCAAACAAAGCTGGCTCTGCCTTAACCCTGTTAATTGCAGGGGATTTTGCCCTTGCCTATGTGGAGATGTACGATAACTGTTGATCTTTTAAATCAAATAACAGTCAAAGCTGCTATAAATATATCTTATCCAAATACATATAAGTTTGGATCTTTAATCATGAAACTTAAGTGCATTTATCATTTGAACTTTTCTTGATGGAAGCACAGGAAAAAATGATGCTTCATAGGAATGCTGACATCCTAAACCTTTAATACATAAGTAATTTAAGGGATTTATTTTTAAGATCTCAACATTAGGTTAATATTTTCTGCAATATGAAATGTAATTTAAGATATTGTGAAATATAATTTCTCTAAATATAAGGAAATAAAGTGTTACAAGAAAATGCTTCTTGCATAATGCAAAAGGGCACATAAGATTAAAATTGCAAAAGTATTCAAGATTTTCAGAAAGATCTTGTTGAAATTAGAGCTATACCTCTATTATTTGCAAAAGAAATATCAAAAACTGTGTTCAATCAGTGTAATTTAGAGCTAGACAATGCTGTATATGGAATCCAGATTGCATTTTTTGAAAAGGTCTGCAAGGTATGAAGGCTGATGTCACAGTGGCTCTATTAATCTTTAAGATGTCACACATCCATATGGATAAATTCTATCAGTGACAAAAATACATTAACAAAATTAGGATTTCTTACGAGCACAAGGATCAATTTTTGGAATAGTTCCTCTAAAATATATCTTCCGCAGTGTCATCCTTAAAGTAGAACATTTTGCTTTGTTTTATTTGTAAATTATCAAGAGTAATAATTACGTATTGTAGAATACTCAATATAATTTAGAACACAAATTTGCTGGCCCCCAGGATACTCTACGGCAAAATGACACTCAACACAATAGTTATGATTGAAAGGTGTGTGGAACCTTCAGAAGACTTAATAGGATATTGTACAGCCCTTATTCTGGTAAATCTAAATGAAATATGCTCAAATAAACCCTTTCATATAGTTAATTTCTTGTCATCTTCAGGAGGACCACGAGTGTGTGTTCAAGCATGTGGGCATATTACACTCACATATGGCTAGTTGGTAACAACATCAGAAAAGGTTTCTCAACTTTAATTGAAACATATGTAAAACTTGGTCCAAACTGGGCATTCTTCCAAAATGTGAACTTCAACATTTCAGAATTCCTTATTCTGACCACTGGCTGAAAATTCTACAGTTCACACAATTCTGGAGAGTGCCAAGGTTGTATAAGGTTATTTGACATACAGAATCAATATATGAACCAGTGTCTCAATAAGGGACAGAAGCTTCAAATAATATTCTTCCTCTCTCAACTTTACAAAACATAGTTGAGAAGGAAATATAAGTTAATGTTCATTTTAATTTCGCTTCTAGAACACAAATGATTATTTGCATGGAGACATGAGGGCAAGTCATCTTTAAGACATTGCCTACCTTTCCTTATCAAAACAATTTAATGTTTTGAACATGTACATATACATATATACATATTCATGAATGAATGACAGATAGATGATAGAGTGCGTGTGTAAATAGTTTAAGGAATTTTAAAATGACCTTCAGGAAAGTATGAAAGAGCTTTTAAGAGTGGGAAGAAGGAATTATCTGCTAGAAAGACCTGAAGAAGAGATTATTCAATCGAAAAATTGGAACAAGGGTGAAAAAGAAATTCTAAAGAACCCTGCCTTTATTTTGTTTAGTATAAGATGAATCAAAAACTTTCTTCAAAAGTATTCTTCAACAATAACATAGTGTTCCTGGAATCTCCTGGCCTACAGGAGGTCTGACAGATAGTTAAAACAAGCAGTAGTTAAGGTACCAGACTAGAAATTGAGGGACCATAAATTCTACTTGACATACAATGCCAGCTGGGTGACCTTGGCCAGTCATCCTCTCACAGCCCTTCAAAGAAGGCAATCACAAACCACTTTTGAAATCTTGCCCAGAAAATTGCAGGGACTTGTCCAGGCAGTCATAAGGAATCAGCCTTGACTCAAAAGCACAGGGGGAAACTCCCCTCACATTGAAAACATACAACACAGACTTCCTTATTCAATGATGTTATCAGAGATATGCTATGTATAAACCAAAGGTGGATTCTTAATACTTGAATATAACTCTTAGCATGCGCATTTGTCATGGCCAATGGAGAAAATTAACAAGAGTTGTAATTCAGCCATTTACAGAAGGGATATTTTTCCTCTCTGACACATGTGAAGCTATTTCCACTATATACAAGACACTGTATTAGGGAATCATGATTGTATTGTACCCTTTAAAAGATCCTATGACTAAGAATCTAAAAAAGATACAACATGATTTTAACAGGAATGAAGCGCTAGACACATGTACCCTTCAAGTATACTGTCTACCTGTCTCCAAGAACTGTCATTTTAAAGTTTTTAATAAGAAAGTCTATGTTCATTAAAGTTACTGGGCTGCCTGCCTTCAAGACAGGCATTCACAAATTATTGGACCAGCAGATATTTTGGGGTAGAAGTGCCATTCTTCCTCAGCCATTGGTGAAGATTCTGCCAAAGATGTCATAATGAAACCTAGTTTATAATCAATGCTTGCTCGCTATGTTCTGAATGGGACCATTATAATCAAGCATCAAATCCTGGGAAATATGGCTGAGGCAGCATAAATTGTTCTGCTGTTAGAATTCAGTTTAAAACCTTCACATTAAAATTGCAGAGGAGTGACAGGGGTGCTATTTTACAAATGGAAGCTGGCTTCCTTTACTTTCCCTCAAGAATTTGAGGGATTTTTTTCTCTATAGTATTTAAGTAAATTTATTTCTGTAAAGCTTTATGTCCTAAGCCAGCGGTGTCAAACTCACGTCATCATGGCAGCGTCACGTGACATATCGGGACTACCCCTCCTTCACTGAACCAGGCATGGGCGTAGCTTGTGCAACTCATCCGGCCTGTAGGCCGGGAGTTTGACAGCCTTGTCCTAAGCCTTTTGCACCCTCTCTCATTGTAAAAAGCACATGGTACCATTCTCTAATTCCATTAAATTATATACCAGCTTTGACAACAGGCAGATGTGCAGGTGATTTTTTTTCTCCAACAGCTAAACTGTAACCCAAGTTATAAACTTGTTGTAGCCCGCCAATGGCTAGCAGAGCTGGCAGCAGATTTGGACAGTGATGAGGTTGGGGAGGAACATAGGCCAATCTTGAAGTCTGGGAAGGCTCTGATGAGGGCTCTGCATTGGAGGCAGAGATGGGGTCAGGACTGTCTTACAGTTATCAGCTGCCTTCAGACTCAGACATCAGTGAGGCAGGCGAACAGCTGGAGCCTGTTCCCAGTGTGCAAATGCTCAGAGTTGCCAGACAAAGGGAACAGCTAAAGAAGAGGGGTCGACTTGGGAGTAAGGCCACAGGTAGAGGATGAATGGCCCCTCCCAGAGGAAATAAAAGAGGAGTAAAAGGGGAGTGGGCACTCTCCAAGCCAGATAAGGTCTGTGACTGTAAATCCTCCCTTGAAAGACTTTGCTGGACGTGAATGAGCAGAATTCACAGTAAATTAATAAAAGAGTTTTTGTTGGGACAAGGAGTCTGCTTCATGCTCTTGGGAAGCCTGTGTCAGAACAAAACTAAAAAGGTATTTAAGATTACACGTAAAATATCCAATTCCATTTTTATCTTTTGGTATTTGGCATTTAGGTGCATTTTGAAGCAAGCACCCTTATAATTTTAAACCAACAGGCTGGAGTCACATATGTTGCTTAAGAGATGGATTTTTAGTTCCCCAGTGCTGAAGCTACATTGTGTGATCTCAAAAGGGATGAGATCATTGTTTTATCCCTCCCAAGTATCGTGATCTTATCTAGATTAGAATACATAAGAGGGAGAAAATTAATCCTAAGGCATACATGGCCTTTGCTAAATGTACGTATACGTATATGTGCACTCCAGAGCCAAGAATCACCAAAGCTCAGGATAAATATAACCATATTAAGCACAATTTCAGACACTTTAAGCTCATTTGCATTATTACTCCAGAGAGGGATAGCTCCCCATTGTTTGTGAAGAAAAAAGAGAGAAAGAAAGAAAGGTCAGCTGCTGACCTACAATTTAGGAAATTATTCCATTCTTGAGGTAATCAACCTGTCATCTAAATAATTGTCCATACTCAGTCATTGCTTATAAAGAATGCCACGGTTGCCTGTCTAAAGTTGCTATGGGTGCTATTCATATTCGGATAGACAACATTTGGGCCATGACCTACAGTAGTAAGGTTTTCATTTTTCCTAGATAACTTTCCTAAGATCCCTCACTATTATATTTTGGGCTTATTCAGCTGATCTTCATCCTATAGTGCAGAAAGTCTTTTTTTTTTCAGAAAATATTTTTAAAAAGTTAATGAATTTCCTTTTCTGCATCTAACAAGGCCAACAGCAAAGTAGCTTACCCATTAAAATAACATATGTATGGATGTTTCATTACATTAATTTATGAAGAACATACGTTATTTTATAACAGAACATTAAAAGGAAGTCTGTATTTCTTTTGCAGTTTCCCTCCGAATGTCATCACTCTGCTTAACAACTAATTCCCACAACACTGTCAAATAATTTACCAAGATTGTATTACTATTATTCTTCTGTTCCTTCCAAGTATCTTATCTCCTCCCACATGACTATAACCATGTTGCTTGTATCTTTCAATTTATATTGTTTTTATTTGTTTACTAGTACGATTTCATAGCTTATTAGTAATCTTAACTATCACTAAGTGTTGTATCTTTTTATTCTTGATGAATGTATTTTATTTTCCTTATGTACACTAAGAGCATATGCACCAAAGACAAAGATGATTGTGTGTCCAATCATACTTGGCCAATAAAGGATTCTATTCTATTCTATTCTATTCTATTATTCTATTATTCTATTATTCTATTATTCTATTATTCTATTATTCTATTATTCTATTATTCTATTCTATTCTATTCTATTCTATTCTATTCTATTCTACTCTACTCTACTCTACTCTACTCTACTCTATTATATTCAGTTTGATTCAGTTTGATTTAAGGATCTGATTTAAGCAGGCTGGTGCAATATTTGTTGGCTCCCTACACTTATGTTATATTTGAAATCAACACTGGAGACAGAAAAGGAGAAGTTCAGAGGAAAACTGAAAGTTTGAAATAATATTCAGATTTCATATAAGACACAAAACAAAGGAGGTATGTTTATGGCATAGCTTTCCTGGTTACTACAAGCTTCTACAGGATTATATGCTGATAGGTCTTTCTGAAAACTCTGATACCTTAGGTTAGCAAATTGGCAACATAACCACAGAATAATTAAGTAACACTCTCTCTCTCTTTTTTTCATTTAGGATACCTAGGCAATGTCAGCTGCCACATAAATAAAATTTAGGTTACTAAAAAGCATCCTTGTTCAACTGAGAACATTGCTGAGACCACAGAGAATAAGGCTTGAAGCTGCAAGGAGCAGAGCTTGTTCTGCATAAATTTGCATATGGACAAGTTTCCCTCTCTTCCAGTTTTGAACATGATTTTTTTCTTTAATTTCAAAACTCGCTTCAAGGGCTAATTTTGTTACATAGGTATAACCATATACACACATATTTTGGTGTAGCCCAGCAAATTTTGGTTCCTCTCTCTTAATAGTGAGATAAATTTTAATCTCAGAGGTTCAAAACCTGATTCATTTCCCTCCACACTTAATGAAAACTATTTTTTAAAAAAACCTAAGGTGTCTTTTTGGACTCAAGAGGCAAAATCATATAAGTAAAGTAAAATAAATAAATAGTCTATGGTTATTTGGAGAACAAAGCCTTTTCAAAGGTCACTTCTGCCTGGATGGCCAGAATCAAACTGCAAGTTTTGACATATAATTTTCTTTCTCATACATATTTATACCTACATACCTATATATAAAAGTAAGCCCCTTCTTATCCATCTCGGATCCTCTACCAGGGCCATTAGAGCAGAACGGTTTTGTGCAGGATCTTAGCTGTTCCTATCACTGCATGCTTCTGGGTGGAGAGCTCTGACGTTGTTCCTGGGATCCGTTGGAGTTACTCTCCTAGCTTAGTAATCATAGCCCAAATTGTTCCTATCACCACTGGGACCACTTTGGCTTTTACTTTCCATATCCTCTTTAGTTCCTCCTCCTACTTCTCCAGCTTCTCATACTCCTTTTACTGATGTTGCTATCACTTGGTCCATCACATCTATCACCATCACTGTCTTCTGGTCCTTGTCTGCTACTGTGGTTTGGTTGATTGGCCAGTACCTACCTGCCTGCCTGTCTGTATCTGGAAGTCCCACAGGACCTTAGCTTTCTTCTCCATCACCTTCTGTGGGAATGTTCAAGAATCTGGCCCATATTCTACACAAAAGTTCCTGTACATCTTTTAGTATAGGCAGCTATTTAGTAGTGCCATTCAATGTATGTTGTTAATTGACAGCACGCACACACACACACACACACACACACACACACAAACTGCATTTAAAATGCATCCAAGTAAACCATTAAAGGTGTCTTAAATGCTACCATGTTTTATTTAAGTCTATGCAGTTTATACAAGCAAAGAATCATGTTCTTGTCAGTGTCGCCAACAGAAATCCCCTAGAGACATTCTTTAAAGGGTAGATAAGTTAGTCAGCATCAATTGTGTGACCCAGGAATGGCTTCCAACAGGCCAGACAATATCCTTTTACAGAAGGGACAGATGGCAGAACACAATCCAAAACAAAATTAGGAATGTTGCACCACAGATGGAAAGGCAAAGAGTCATAGGTTAAAAGGTCATTCAAGACATGGAATCAGTTTCCAGTAGGAACTAAAGATAATACCCTAAGCAAACCAAAGAATGGGCTACAGAACTATGGGGGAATAAATTTTGCTTGCATGCAAAAATTACAAGGTGCATTTTCTAGCATTTCTAGGTAGGACCAAAATAACTCTATCCTGAAACTCTCTTAAACTACTATTGACAGACAAAATAGCTATCTAGATTTGACTTAATCTAAGATAGCTTCTTTGGGGCTTTGCTGTTTGCTATATTCAGATAGTGGGACATACCCATGGTTGTTCAAAGCTGTAAGTACGTCTCCTATCTTCCACATCCTCATCTTGCTTGGCTTGTTGAAATTCTTGTCTTAATCGTTGTATCCGGTCATGATTGCTTGGAGCTGATCTGTTAAAGTAAGACAAGAGAACATAAGTGATGACTTATTTCTTCAAATCCTAAAGTTTTCTTGTCCTGTTGAAATTAGTACTTATAGTAAGAATTTTAGAATTAATTCTAATTCTTACAACAACTTAAAATATGCATGCCATATCAGGCACAACATTAAACAAAACTTTGAATAAAGAATACACACATTATTATATTGCTACTGTAATAAGGAATACATTATGGATGGATTTTCACAGCCTCCTGGAAAAAAAACCAGAACTTTATATACAGTAGATATATGTCTTGTTATTTTACCACAAATGCTTAGATTCTGGTAAAAGAAACCCTTCTTAATGTAAATACAACTTAAAACAAATATACATCCTCTAAGCTTTCTTCAGTTCATCTAATTCATAAGAATGTAACAAGAATCCTCGCATCAGGTCAAAAACTCGACTGGACCAGCATGCTCTCTGACACTTACCAGCTGGTATTCAGAATGCTCAGAAGCATGGGCACAAATCATGCTTTATATACAAAAGATGTTACCAGTTGATTAAAACCAAATAAAATTTTCCCAACAAAACATTCATTCTTCTATTACTATCTGCATTTAAGGCATGTAGGCATGTGAAGACCACATTAAAGATTTTTAAACGAAAGGCAAACATATTTTTATGAGATTTCTCTGGGACAGGTAATTGTTGCTCATTTAAGGTACTCTGCAGATGTCTGAATTTCATTTCAATGGGTTTCCTCAACTTAATTTGCAGATGGCACTATTAAAATATGTTTCCTTGTCAAGAACTTCCTACTTAGGACTGCTTCTGACAAGTAGTTTGAACTTATCAGTTTAGCATTAAAAGGTTTAGGCATGTGATACATTTCAACATGTGAAACCCGTATAATATTTTTCAGGAATCATATCATGCTCACAAGAAAGATATGTCCCATTCTAGCCTAAAGGCCATAATAAAGTTTGACTTGATATGAAGGCTCAGTTCTCTGCGCACTTATTTTGGAAATACAATCCATCAAATTCAGTGGAATTACTTTTCAGTTAAGAAGCTTCAGATTTGCAGCATTATTTTGGGATGATCTAAAATTATTTGGCGCATCCTAACAATAGGCAAAATATTAAGCTTTTTATAGTATTAATGACCAATAAGAACCTTGGGTTCTTATTTTTGAGATTTTTTAGAATCTCAAGAAATAGATTATTATAAGGGCACCCTAAATTGTTTCTCCAGCATACAAGAGAGAGAGAGAGAGAGAGACAGAGACAGAGAGAGAGAGAGAGAGAGAGAGAGAGAGAGAGAGAGAGAGAGAGAGAGAGAGAGAGAATCAGCCAAAGCAAATCCAAGATTTTTTTGTTTATTTGTTAGATGCAATGGAAACAATGATGCTCCTTCCATTTTGCATCAACTAAATAGCAAATGAATTTTGCTTCCTCATTGGAAATTCTTCACCACACCTGAGTGAATAAACAGAGAGCTGGGACATCAAGGAACAATTACGTAAGCTAAATATTTATCGTATTTTCTGAAAGAGAAGAAAAAGTTTAAAAGCTGAAGTTGATTCAGGCATCTGATTTGGACACTCCAGCTATAATTTTTCTTCAGAGGTTCTTGGTGTTCTCTGACTTTGGTTGTTTACTTGAAGATGTAAACATCTTGAAGAAGTTTACTTGAAGATGTAAACTAGGTAACATCATCAGTGCTAGTAAAGCCGCCTCATTTCAACCTGGCCTACAAATATTATTCTCTATCAGTACAATGTTTTCATTTTAAAGTATTGGGGGTTCATATTTAAAGCACTTGTTGTACCCCTTAATCTCTCAGTTAGATAATTTCAATATTCTAGTCACAAACTATTTTTACATTTATTTTTTTGCTAAATCATAGATATTCCTCCATCATTCTGTAGCCACAATGGAGAAAAAACACAGACCCTGTTCAGAACTTTAGGGACACAACATGAACCTGGATGAATTCCTATATAAAAGTTAATAAAAGGACTGCTTCCCTAATAGATGTCACAAGAGTAGAAAGATGGGGAAACATCATTACAGTGTTTTATTTGAAAGAGGGCAGAACTGACCAGAAAAGCTAAAATGGTAAATGTTGAGAGGCCATGGAATGGATCGTTTTCTGTCTCACCAGCTGTTTTGTGAATATGGAAAACTTGTAATGCAATCATTTTATAAAAGCATCAACAACCTGCTCAGAGAAGTCCAAAGGTACCCACTAGGAGCAAAAAGTGTTCCACCTTTGGGCTAAAGCTTCAATGGAAGATCTTAATGCAGACAAACTTTAAGGAAAGAAACATTATTGCATGTATTCAAGTCCAAAGGTACCATATTTTTCAGAGTATAAGACGCACCAAGATTTGGAAGAGGCAAATTAAAAAAAAAGTTTTTGCACCCTGATGACCTCCCAAAAATGGTCCGTTTGTCATGAAAACGGGCCTGTTTTTTGTCAAAAAAGAGGGAATGCATAGCCTTTAGAAGTCCTATAGAGTGCTCCTGGCGGCTGGAGGGGGGGGAAACGAGCAAAAAAACAACCCGTTTTTTCCTCATTTTTGCCCTCTATAGCCCCCAGCAGCACTCTGGAAGCAATGTTCCCTCTAATTTTTTTTCAGTGTGAGCAGAAAAGTATAGTGTTTGAGCAGCACATTTTTATGCCTGAGCACCTGAATTTTTTTCACAGATGTCACCTAAGACAACAACGAAATCAGTATTATTTGAAACTCAAAGTTATGTTTCTTCAAGGTACTGGCTTAATTAAAAGTGTTATATAATGTCAGTATCACTTAACAACGCTCCTGCTTAGCAACCAAAATGTTGGCTCAGGAACTCTGGCATTTGAAGCACGCAAGTCTTAAAGTTGTCAAGTTACAAGACCCTTGCACCCCTAACCCTTTAGGAAAAAAAAACCCCAGGGGTCTTCAAACCTGACAGCTTGAAGACTTGTGGACTTCAACTCCCAGAATTCCTCCTCCAGTCATGTTGCGGCGATGTCATCTGCGTGGATCTGTTCCATCTTCAGTTTTTTTTCACAGGGGGCAGGGCTGCTGCTGAAGATGCCAACGACGAGCCCTTGCTGCC
Source organism: Natrix helvetica (assembly GCF_964273705.1). Classification (NCBI taxonomy): domain Eukaryota; kingdom Metazoa; phylum Chordata; class Lepidosauria; order Squamata; family Natricidae; genus Natrix; species Natrix helvetica. The sequence goes on from NC_138554.1 coordinate 123,212,976, forward strand.
ACCAGAATAACAGCTGCCACCTCCTCCTCCTCCAACAGCACCACCATATTTGGAGTGAAGCCGCTAAAGCTCCCGCTGGTGCCCCCCTCCACTCGGAGTACCTGAGCTGGGCACCGCGTTACCCCTGCTGCCTTCTCCTCCGCCGCCGTGCTTTTGAGAAGCCATGAGGCCTTTTTCTCCTGCTCCCGTCCCCCTCCGCCGCCTTCCTACTGGCTCCCGCGGCCTCATGGCTCCTCAAAAGCACAGCAGAGGAGGAGGGGGCAGGGGTAACGCGGGGCTCAGCTCAGGTGCTCTGAACGGAGGGGGAGGCGCCGCTGCCACGGGCGGGGGCGCCGGCGGGAGCTTTGGGACCTCTGCCGCAGCGTCGGGCAGCAAATGTGGTGGTGCTATTAGAGGAGGAGGAGGCGGCAGCAGATATTCCGGTAGCGGCAGGGACTTTACTTTAGCTGCAGCGCCAGGTGCAAGCAGCTAGGATTGGCCGCCCACAAAGGACCTCCCCGGGCTTGCTTTGCTGAACTAGCGTCAGTCGCCCCACGCTCACCAAAACAAGTCCAGGGAGGTCTTTTGCAGGCGGCCAGTTCTAGCCATCTGCAAAGGACCTCCCCAGCCTCCGGCGCCTGTGACAGTAGAAAACACTGCATGGCAGTTGGAAACTGCTGCGCGGTGTTTTCTTGCCACCTGCGCGGCCGCGCAGCCACGCACCTTAGAGGGAACAGTGTCTGGAAGCCCCCTAAAGACTATGCACGGCTATTTTTGCAAAAGGGGTGGGGTTTTGGGAGGCCAAAAATGCTGTATTCAGTGTATAAGATGCACCCAAATTTTTACCCTCTTTTTTGAGGGAAAAAGATATGTGTCAGGTTGTGAGGCTCTGAGCTGGCTGGAGCTGACAGTATGTCTTATACTCCAAAAAAAGTATAAGTATAAAAGAAAGTGCCAGGGCCATAAATTCCTATCTTCAGTGTCCATAGTCTGTCTTTAATCTGACTAAATGTTTCTTTGCTTGGATGTAGATATGTCTAGCATAACCGCATTCCTGAATACGTGTTTAATTCTGGGACAATTTTCTTCCTCTATCTCTTGCCCCATCTCTTTGTAAAAAAAAAAAAAGACTTGACGTTATTCAATAAAATCAAATGCTTTAATGGTTAAACCCATTCCCTTTGTGAGTTGAGACCAGATTCACCGTCTTAGTGATGGGGCAACTTGCACCAGATTCACCCCTTCTCATTTGATGTCTGCCAAATGCACATTACTAAAATGCAGCTTCAGCAGTTTCATGAGTGCGACTGACATGTGCAAACCCATGCCTGGTCCTGAAAAGAGCAGCGTAAGCAAAGCTCAATTAGGCCAAATCTGTCACATTTTCTATAACTAGAATTCAGAGCAATAGTGTTTAGAGACTCAGATCATTAAGCGGTATCTCACTATGATGTCATGCACTGAAGTATAGAGTTGCTGAACAAAGAGATGTCAGGGTGATCAAGTGGATACCAACACTTTACTGAGTGGGAATGACTAAAGCTTTGGGAAGGAAAAAAAATGGATTGAGAAGAAGAAAAACAAAACAAAAAGAATCCTTCCAATAAAGCCAAACAAGCAATAACAGGTAGGATACTAAACTCAGCAAACAAATACAAACTCAGCTTAAATTCTTTTCGGTGGAAATTGTCTACACAAAACTGAGAATAATGTACAACAAGAGGAGAAAGAGAGGGAGTATATGTCTCCATATAATCTCTCCAGCAGCATAGAAGTCTTTAAGTCTAATATGTGGATGTAATACAGGCAACCATAATGGACCCTGGGATTTCTATTGCAAACCATGATAGCCATAGGCCAGGGTATCTAAGTTACTGGATTCCATCTTGCATTTTTGGTAGTGGTCATTAAGCAAGCACTTCATGCAAAAATATTGTAAATCACAATCTCATGACTGTGGAATGCTACAATGGACTATGAAAGTATCTTGATTGCAAAGTTCCTGAAATATGACCATGTAACCGTAGGAATGGTGATGTGTAACCATGAGAACTCATGGAAGTAACTTTGAGGGAGGTGTCTCTCATAACTTCAAACAATTGTTAAGTGACCGATCATTAAGCAAGGATTACTTATAAATTGGGTTTTTGAGTACTACCACTAGTGAACAAACCATCTCAATTTGTGTTAATTTTATGCTCTGGACTCATTGAAGGAGTTCATTTTATGCAAAGAAAAAAGATTATGATGGATCCTTTATCTACAGGTAGAAATGAAAGAGAAACAGGCTGTTTACAGTGAATTTTTAAAAGGTCGCCTTGTTTATTAGTGATGGCACTTCCACTCTGCTGCCAATACATCCTGTCACAGGATGCATGGTTGGCAAAGTTGAGAGGAACCTAGGTGTTAGATACCTTAAATTGGAGTTAAATTACATTAAATAATTGGTGTTATTTATGTTAAATTACGTTAAATTGGATAAGAGTCACGGTGGTGCATTGGTTAAAGTGCAATACTGCATGCTACTTCTGCTGATCACCGGCTGTCAGAAGTTTGGCAGATAGGATCTCACCAGGCTCAAGGTAGACATAGCCTTCCATCCTTCCGAAGTCAGTAAAATGAGGACCCAGATTGTTGGGGGCAATATGCTGACTCTGTAAACACCTTAGAGAGGGCTATAAAGCATTATAAAGGGGCATATACTGTAAGTCTAAGTGCTATTGCTAGCTCTCTTATCTTAAGAGGATAAAATAAGTTAGGGAAATGCACAGCTTAACCCACTGCTTTTTTCCATATAATGGAAGGCTTTTTCATTCATCCAAATATTTATTGCAATTTTGTTTTTCTTTTCTGCATTTGGTTTGTCCATATGAGTTTAGCAGAACTGCTGAGGTAGCTGTTCAATATACCCTTTAGCTACATGGTTTTTCTCTAGAACTACAGTGGCGTACAGTAAGTTACGAACCTAGTGTTGCAATTGTCCATTATTTCAATTACCTCAAAACATCCAAGAGACCTTGAAATAAACAGAAAACAATTGAAATAAAAGTGATATTAAAGACAATCAGTTTTCATTGCTGCATCTCCATTCTTCTTTATCTTTGTCATCATATCTTTACTGCTACATAAGCTATACAGCTTTTAGGATAGATGAAACTACATCACATTGATCAGTTATATTTTATTGTTTTGAATTATGTTCCTGCCAAGTAAAATATTTAAATTATCTCTTATCACTGGACTGAGTCATAAGGGTTAGGCACAAAAAAGTACAAATGTTGACAAATAAGATTTGATGCTGACACTTCATTTAGCTCTTTCTAAATGTTGTTTAGTCCTTCTACCTAAACACTGTATCTTTAGATATTGAGTTTTGTTTAAAGTTATTTTCTGGACCATTCTAAAATTATATAACTCGTATTTTCATTGGAACAAAGAATATGAAATGCGTGAAAGACTGCAACGTTCACAACAAAACAAGAATAAATGACTAATCTGCAGATAAGAGCAATGTCTTTGTTGAATTTACTTAGGTTGTCTTTAATTTGATCAGCTAGCAGCATAGCGTTTTAAGGGCAACCCAGGGCTGCAAATTCACAGTAAAAATGTCACATGTTGAATAAGCATTTGAATTAAATTATGCACAAACTAAATGTTTTAGCTCAAACTGATTATGCATGCAAAGTTAGTTTCTCTAACAAGAACAGCTTCTTGAATGCTGAGCATTACACTTGCAAATCTAAATTCTATTTTGCATGTTATTCCCCAGTAGATATTTACTTTCATTATACAGGATACATAAAAATCCCTGTTTATTAACTCAGATATTCCAAGATGACTACTTAGAATATATACCCCTTAATGCCCCTACTTTTTTCTTGTACTAAAATTCATGGATCAACTTAATATAAAAGAAAAAAATATTTTTTCACATTATGTATAAATCACTGAAATGCACACAATGGACAAATTTCCATTTAAAGGGTGGTTTTAAAACCTAGGAAACATATAAGCTTTCTGAAAGCATAAACTCAGATGCTTTGGGAAGTTTTCACTCACCTTGACTTTTCTTTTAGAGCAAATTCACCTGCATTTTTGGAAAGCGAGTATCATCCAAAGAAAACCTATGCTAATTCTACAGAGCTTGTCCTTCCTTTAAGCTGAAAACATTCACTTTCCCCTTTGGTGGCCACAATTTGTCATACATTTCACACCAATTTTAATGTAGTAAATCATAGTGAATTAAAAACATACCACTCTTGTGTCCAGACTTAAAAGAAGCTGTTAAGATGTCATTAAGTTTCAACCTGATTATTTCGATAGTTTACAATTAAGGGATAAATTAGTCTGGCTCATATCCCAAATGTTCAGGAACACAAGTTCATTTTGTAACAGGCCCATCATTTTATAACAGTAAATCAAAGGAATGCACCCCAGATTCCTTTTTATTGCTTCTATCATTCTTCCTTATTAGCTTGTCAGAGTTCACACTGGGAACACTCTTTGGGGGAATTCTTTTCTTTATGACAAAGGATGAGAAATGAGCCATTATTTTAGGATCCTACAATAAACATGGAATAATAACAATATTAGTTGAATAAAAATGTTCAACCTTGAGGAACGTATTTGCGCTTTTTCCTTTAAAAAAGTAACTTTTTATCCAAGTGTTGTGGTGGTTAAATTCAGGTTTTTATTTTAAAACAGGTTGATTTACAATTATAACAAAACTGCTCATTGCTATACACCCAGCAATCCATAATAGATGTTATTATTGTACTTATTACTGGGATAACATAATGTATTAGTGCTCCTAATTAATTAACTAGACTACTGATACCTAACAAAAGAGTTCCAAATGGATTAAAAACAGAAAGGCAGAAAACATCTTCCAATTTTTTTCAACACCAATGAAAGTTCAGAGTAGAAAATAGTGTAGTACTATTAGATAATTGGATCTTATAATTCCAGATCCAATTTTGTATACAAAATTCAGTTAGACCTTGACTTACAATTGAGCCCAAGATTTCTATTGCTAAGTGAGACATTTATTAAGCAAGTTTTGACTCATTTTACGACTTTTCTTGCCAAAATCAATAAATGAATCATTACAGTTGTTTTGTTAAATTAGTTGTTAAGTGAATCTGGCTTCCCCATTGACTTTGCTTATCAGAGACTCGCAAAAAGTGATCGTAACCCTCATAAATACATGCCCGTTGATCGCAACCCTCATAAATACATGCCCGTTGCCAACTATCCAAATTTTGATCATGGGGATGTTACAAAGTCATAATTTGAAAAACAGTCATAAGTCACTTTCTTTTTAGTGCTGTTCTAACTTCAGTGACTAAACAAACTTACAAGTTTAATATAATCATAGGCAATTGCAAAACACTTGCAATTCTACCATTTATTAATAAGACACAGTGATATTTAGTGCAGACAGTTAGATCTCAATTCCAATAACATATCTACAAATCTCTCTTATTAGCCATCAGTTTGGTGAACGAAATTAGGGCAATGCCTGTCTTTTAGCCTAATGTAGCCACAGTCATATATAAACTGGTTTTGAAGCAAAGCTACAATATAAATATAATAAATACTTTTTCTATATAATACATGACCGCTCTTTTGAAAAAACCTTAGCGAACAAATACGGAAACTAAAGTATGCTGCTATTAAAACATATTGCCTAGATTAAGATCTGTTTTTAAATTCTCCTAACCTCAATAAGAACAGCAACAGCCCCAAAGACAATAAAAAGTGGTACAAACTACAGGGCAGACCAGGATATACTGGGAAATGCTTTTATTTATAAGGTACAAAGTTTTTCATAGTCTCATGCATGTTTTCATTCTGTCGTGCTGCTAGAGTGGCAATTTGCTCTGAGAGATTTGAATGAATTATTCAAACAATAATAATTTGAAACAAAGGAGTGAAAAAACAGTGCTACTCCCTTTGTTCCTGTCTGTTCAGCATATCTGTATGGGTCATTATTAATAAATAAGCTAAGGCCTGGGTGTACTATCAAAAGATATCATTCAAGAGACCCATATCCTTTTTGTGGTTCTCCAAGTATATCTGAGTGAATTTTTTGGGGGAAGAATATGATAGGGGAAATTTATAAAATAAAAATGAAAAAAATTAAAACAATAACTCTCATTGAACAATGGATTATTATTATTATTATTATTATTATTATTATTATTATTATTATTATTATTATTATTATTATTATTATTATTATTATTATTCATTAAACATGAAACAGCCAACTGAACATTCAAAAATGCATTACAAATACCAGTGACTGGTGCTAATGGTTGATACGGTTTATAATATGGTTTATTATTATTATATTAATAATATGATTATTCTTAACTAAAATGCCCTTAAACTACAAAGGTTCCCAGGAGTGGCACAGATTTATTATGAAAAACACATTGACTGTAATAACACAAAATTACAATATAGAAGGCGTAAAAACTATTCAACCCATAAACAAAGGAGGCAAAGCTTTGGGAAGAAACATGTCTCTTACTGTAGTTTACTAAATAAGGGTAATAGGATTGTCCCTAACGGAGCCAAAGCAACGCTTGGACCAGACTGAGAGGAAACTGGGAGCCAACAGGGAATGGTGGAACATTAAAGAAATTTCCCTCAGTCTTTGGACCAATCAGGCTTTGAGAATACCCATGCGTAGCCCCTCCCTCAATTCTACTGGAAAATGATGAGGATCTCAGCAAAAAAATAGATCTTCATCTTTGTAGTAGAACAAGTCTTATGCTCTTAATGAAGGAACAAATAATAACAAAACAAAATGAATCTCCTTAATAAAGCAACATAGGAGCTATTGAATAAGATTAATTTGGATTTCAGCTTTAATAACTTTTCTAGTGGATGCCATTAAACCTCCAATTGTTCTAAATAGTATAATTAGTGTTTTTAGTAGCAAATAAAAATAAATGAAAAAAAGAGAAAGAAAATCCATTGAACACATCAATTGTCTTTTGGAGAGGGGGTTGGCAATATTATAATGATATGGGTTTTAATTGATACTACTATGCAAGTTTTTTCCAGAGATGTATCTCCATTGACTTGTGCAGACAATTTTTCATATGACACCAAAATGTCATCTTTGTGGATTTTAGATGGCATATTATTTTGACACAGTGATAAAATAAACCCATGGTGCTATATATTGTCACCTGTAATGGAGCATCCTGGAGGTTAAAATGTCCTGATATTACTTTGTCCTTATTTTGAGTCCTGAGATCAAACTTGCATCCATTAATTCTTTTGTGCAAAGTCTGTCCCATTTGTCCTATACAGAATCCAGAGAGACATTGCTAGCAGATGACAATATATTTCACACTAGAGACTGAATATGTGATGGAGCCTCTAATTTTGTGGTAAAGTTGCAAATATGCAAATATAACAGCAAAACATACATGGTCTGATGCGTATATTCCATCATTATTATTCTGTTGTTTCTTTTTAAAAAAAATGTTTTTACTGATCTCAAAATGCTTTTTATTGCTTTTAAAAAGTGTTTTATATTTCTGGACTTCTAAGCTGTCCAAAGTCATTGATTCAGATAGACAGTTATAGAAGTTGAATGTATGACATGAATGACTTAATTAATTGATTGATTGATTAATTTCTTGTTTGTGAGAAATCTTGTTAAGTTGGATAGCTGTCAAGATGTTGATGAAGTAGAATAAATCCCAGGAACAATTATGAAACATTGGAACTTAATAGTTCCGTTAAATGTGGAAAATTGTCCTATATAGATATGTCAAGCTAGTGTTTTTGTCATACAGTAAACATAAATGAATTGTAAAATAGAACTTTTAAGAGTTACTCTTCCCAAAATCCAGTTTTTTATTGCAGAAACTTCACTCAAATGGGCAAATTGTAAAGTACTCCAGCAACACTTTCATTGTTAAATGTATTCCAGATCTTGCTTAGCAGCAGAAATTTTCGCACTAATTGTGACTGTAAATCGAGGATTCCCTATAATTTGTTATAAGAGCAACAAAATTCTGCAATTTACTGGTAGTCATCAACTTACAATCATTCATCTAGTGATTGTTCAAAGTTATAACAGCACTGAAAAAAAAGATTTACAAATGGTCCTCACAGTTATGACAATTGCAGCATCCCTATGGTCACATGCTTGCAATTCAGGTGCTTGTCAACCAGCTCACATAGTAATTTGTGATCTTTGCAGCTAGCTTTAGGCAAACAAAGTCAATGTCGGAAACTGAAAATGACTCTACGATACACTTTAGCAAATGCAGTGATTTGCTTAACAACCGTAGTGAAAAGGTTGTAAAATCAGGCATGATTCACTGAACCTTGCTTAATAATAAAGTTTTGGTCCCAATAATTATGATCATAGAGGGAGGACTACCTGCATTTTGTATACCTGAAATGTTCAGAGGGACAAAAACTAAACAAGTTCTGAAAGACCTCTTTCTAAATTGAGAACAGGGGAAATAGGATTCAAGGAAAGTCTTTAAGAGGAGCAATACTTGGTTACAAAGGATGAAGCCAATAGTTCATTCATTATAGAATAGAATTCTTTATTGGCCAAGTGTGATTAGACACACAAGGACTTTGCCTCCAATGCATAAGCTCTCAGTGTACATGCAACAATGGTGGTAGTTCATTGTCATAGTCATTATTTGAAAAAAAAAAGAACATTAATTAATAGAAAGGTGCTAAGGTCATAATACAGATTCCATAAAAATGAAAATAGAATGCAAAGGTTATGAAAAAAAGCTCCATGATAAGGAATCCCACACAAAGAATATTGAAAGTATGATAATATTCTTGGGAATAATTAATCTCTCCCTTTCGTATGTATGTATGTATGTATGTATGTATGTATGTATGTATGTATGTATGATGTATGTATGTATGTCAGAAAAAGGCAGCTTTCTCTATTAGGTAAAGGTATAATTCAAGAAACATAGCCAATGGTAGGGATTCTGTAGGCATAATTATTCTGGAAGAAAACCAGCTAGCTAGATTGATGTGAAACTGGCACAGTAGGAACAACATATTGGTAAAAATAAGAAATGTCAGATAAGCAACTGACAGTGGAATGGAAAACTGGGAAACAAGTTGGCTATCCTGGAAAATATATAATAACCATAATACAATATAGCAGAATTGTATAAGGGAAAACAATCATGTAATTTCAATTATTAAGTTAGCTCTATAAAAGTTTACTATAAAGACAATGAAACCAGAAGGAGGACTGGTAATATAAATTTGGGGGAAAATGGCAAGGAATGGCAGTTTCCTTGTTTTTTTGAAAAATTAGATAATGATTATAAATTATATGTTTACTTTTGTTTTATTACACAGGTCTAAATACTATTCATAATATGACTCTTATCACAGAGATATTTCAGTTGATTTTCTATATAGGTTTCTTTATGGATGCTATCCAGGGATGCCTTCCTTTTAAAAAATGTGCTCTTGTACTTGACAGTGTTGTGATTTTTATTGATCTGAGCCTAATGCTAAAAGCCTCAAGGCCTCCTGCCTTTAGTTGTTGTATAGTTACTAACAAATATGAAGTAATACACAACTGGTTTCATTCTTATTGGATCTATTCAGAGATAAACTATATCTATGTTCAACACTTCAATGAGACTTGAAATCATGCCTTACACTTGTACAGTGCATTTAGCTTTACAACGTAGGGTAGCTACGATGGCGGATTCTTACACCAGTAATGGTATCCTATTTTCTTTACTATGGGTTTGGTAGCGGGAGCACGCACATGTCTGGGCATGCATAGACCCTTCTGCGTATGCGCAGAAAGTCCATGATGATGTCTGGGTGGTGGACGGAGCCTTGTGCCGCTGCTACTACTGGTTCACCCGAACCGGTGCAAACCGGCAGAATACCACCTCTGATTTACACCTACCTGTACACAATAAAAATGAAAGTGGTTGTATAATGCTTCTTTTTAACTAATATAATATCCAATATTTATTTTAGATTTTATATAATTGCTGAGCATCAAGTTGCCCTTTTTTTTCTGAGAAAAAGAACAGAAAGTTTGAAAGCCAATAGGAATGAGAAAAGCAAATATCGTAAAGAGGGATTATTTATTTTACCTCTGTAATCATCCTACTTATTAAATTAAAACGTACTATTCCTTAGAAGTCTAGGTACTTACAAATTCCTAACTCATTAATCAACCACTGGCTCTGCCAGGTGACTCAAGGATACTTTTACTGATATATAATATTCATTTTATCCTGTTTAACTACAAACATAGTTAAAATATTCATCAGGTAATTTATAGTAATAGTATACAAATTAAAAATATGAATAAGAAGGTATAAGGGTTTTATTTTTTTTGCAAGGCAGCGAATACTATCCAAAGATTCTATGACATTCTAAGATGAAAACAAAAATCAATTGTATCAAACAAATGCCCCAAATGTTAGCTGTCTGTTACCAATAACAACAGAATAACAGAGTTGGAAGTCTTCAGCTTGGAGGTCTTCAATCCAACCCCTTCCTCAAGCAGGATATACCATTTCAAACAAATGGTTGTCCAAACTCTTCTTAAAAACTTCCAGTGTTGATGCACCCACAACTTCTGGAGACAAACCAGTCTTCTGTTCTACTTGTTCTAACTTTCATTAGTTCAAGATTTATTCTCTTTTGATTAGTTTCCTTCCATTGCTTCTGGTCCCTGTCTCAGGTGCTTTGGAGAATAGTTTGACTCCCTCTTCTTTGTGGAAGCCCCTGAGATATTGGAACATTGCTATCATGTCTCCCCTAGTCCTTCTTTCTATTAAACTAGACATGCCCAGTTCCTGCAACCATTCATGTTTTAGCCCCAAGTCCCCTAATCATCTTTGGTGCTCTTCTCTATATTTGTTCTAGTCTCAACATCTTTTTTATATTGTAGTGACCAAAATTGGATGCAGTATTCCAAGTATGGCCTTACCAAGGCCTTATAAGGTGGTACTGAAACTTCAGGTGATCTTGATTCTATCCTTCTGTTGCTGCAGGATAGGACTATGTTGGCAGCTGCAGCACAGCTGATATTTAAGTAACTGCCCACTAGGATGAAGGATTCCAAGAACAAACAATATGAAAATATTCCCAAGTTTAAAAAGACAGTGCCAATTTGACGTCCACCTAAATAAAAAAGAAATCTGTTTTGGAAGATGGACTTTGCATGTTTCTTTTTCTTTTTTTTTGAATGGGTTTCATCACTTGGAAACCTGACGCCTATATTTAGTACTACACAACATTTTGATTCTGCAGTGAAGCTCATAGTGAAACTGTGGAGTAAGGGCCTTAAAAATCATAGATCTACTTAAACTAGGCAAGAATATTATCAAACTTTTTTAATATGCCCACTGAAATAAAAACTTTTTTTTAAAAAAAAATATGGTTAAATTTAATAGGACCTTCTGAAATCCACTGCATTTAATTGAAATGTATTCATTCTGTATGCCACTGAACAATATAACAATCTCTAAAGTTTCGTTTTGTTCATATTTGATAAGCTGGACCAATTTCTGCCCATTATAATCAAACCAGAGTCATCACGCTCAACAGAAATTGCCACTGCTATTGTATTTTAGGGAATCTAGTATGGTTTATTTGAAACAATCCCTTGGTCTCTCTTCATGAATAAAATGCGGTGATACTTAATATCCCATGGTACTCTATACATTGGATTCTTACAGTTAAACAAACATCTATATAAGAAGATCAAACACATTATATTCCTGCTGGTATTTACATATGGTTCATCCTGTCTCATTCTCCCTGGCTTTACAGTATAGAGACATATTTAAAAATGACATGTAATATCATAGGTATTCTTGAATTCTAGATATACTCCCCTAAGTGTATAGATATAGATATATATTTATTTATCAAACTTGTATGACATCAATTTCATTTGGAAGTATATATTTGAAAGATAATAATGACTAACCCTGATAGAAGAAATCCACATCCTAATTATTACTATGAAATTAGTAAAACCAAAGTAATACTTTTAAAGATTATTCCAGAAGCCTGAATAGGTTACTGTGCCAAATTTCATTATTGCTGCTGCTGCTATTACAATACACGACAATACAATTCAATACAATAGCAGAGTTGGAAGGGACCTTGGAGGTCTTCTAGTCCAACCCCCTGCCTAGGCAGGAAACCTATACCGCTTCAGACAAATGGCTATCCAACATCTTCTTAAAGACTTCCAGTGTTGGGGCATTCACAACTTCTGGAGGCAAATTGTTCCACTGATTAATTGTTCTAACTGTCAGGAAGTTTCTTCTTAGTTCTAGGTTGCTTCTCTCCTTGATTTGTTTCCATCCATTGCTTCTTGTTCTACCCTCAGGAGCCTTGGAGAATAGTTTGACTCCCTCTTCTTTGTGGCAACCCCTAAGATATTGGAACACTGCTATCATGTCTCCCCTTGTCCTTCTTTCTATTAAACTAGACATACCCTTACTGATGATGCATTTTAAAAGTAGTCAAAGTCTTTCTCATATTTAGTAAATGCAATTTATTTTTGGATAAACACAGGGAAAGCAAACCCTATCATAGTTTTTCGCACAATAGATCTAATGCTATGGATGTTATATCCGTAACATCTCCTAACCAGTGTAAAGATATAGGACATAATTAAGTTGTTGCTTTCAGATGTTTTATTAGATTTGTAGATGTTGTTTTAGCTAACAGAAAACAATTTTATTTCTTTTCTTCTTCCATTACATTATGGAGTCTTCCAAATGTAGTTCTTAGGAACTTTTAACATTTTTAATTTGCAACTTATGAATTTCTGGGTTTAGTGTAAATATTTTCTAATTGCATTGGATTAATATTATCTGAATAATCTTTTGGAAAACTACTATAATTACATTGCAATTATTCTAAAAGAGGAAAGGATTATGAGCACGTGGCTTATTTAATATCTTTTTGTGAATTCATGGCAGTAACTAGATTTAAACAAAGCCGGTTTTTCTTTATGGCTAATTCAAGCTCTTTTTTTCCCCATATGAGTGTTGTATTTTAAGAGAAGGACTAAGGAATGTACTCTAAAATATACAGGTCGTCCTTGAGCCCAATGTCAGCCATAAATTGTGATAATTGTATGCAGGTTATGTTAAGATCAGATCTGATTATATGTCTTCTTTTGTGGCAGTCATTAACTGAATTAACGGTAAAGTGAATTTCATGGTCATTAGCAACCTTATTGTTTCATGTAAGTCAGTTTTTGCTGGAAACTGGAACTAAATGCCGGTTTCCAGTTAAAAACAGCATAACTCACATGTGACTGTGAGAGTAGATACTGGAATCTAAGTTGTAAATCCCATTTTCAGGGTCCATCATAACTTCAAAAGAACACAGGACTACCTGGCCAAACATCAGGTTCTTTAGAAATTGTTTATTCTTTACAAGTGTGATTATCACAGAATTTTCTTTAGTAAACTATATTTAGTAGCATGGTGTGAGATTTCAAGAATTCCAGCAATTGAACTATTCCCCATTTAGAACTAATTTTTCCCCATGGGCATTAAGGTGAGCACATCTTGATTTTATTTTATTTTTGTCCTAACAGCCTTCCTTTGATTTGGAAAGGAGATGGTAACGTTACACTGGTAACAAAAAAGCTTATAGCTAGCTGTTTATAGATGTGGGGAAAAAATCTTTGTCAGTCTAGTAACCAATCATTACAAGCAGGATGAAGACATAAAAACAAAGAAATAGGTGCAACTAAATTTGATCTGGATTCAATTAATGTTAAACTAATAAGTTGCCACTCATATGACTATTCTTCATATATTTTCCCCTTTTACCCTATTAAAAATTGGAATTTGTCAACTATTTTTGGAAGAGCTAACTCCCTTTTTTGATGCTGTAATTTGGGATCCTCATCATTATGCAGTCTTATGTTAGAGAATGTATGACATCAGATAGCAATCTTATGGCTAAATAAATAAACATCCACAATTATGAATTGGAATACAAATCTCTCCTCAACACTATGTATGTGGCATGTCTTCCTAGTGTTTCCATTTTTGTTGTTTACCTGTGGTCACACTTCACTGACTCAACTGATTTGGTCAATTACTTGTGGTTGACATATACCAATTATTTTTTAAAAGGCAAAAACAAAATATATCCAACCTTAATCCTCATACTAGCAGATCATATTTATATAAACTATTTAGCAAATTGGTTTGTTTATAAGTGGCTTATTTAATTCAGAATCAGTCTTCTATTAAAGATTAATTAAATATTAATCAAATATAAGCATAAGCTTCTATTTGATTAATGTAAACTTGCTACTTAAAGTCACTACTGTAATATTGTTCTATGGGTTTTAAAAATAACTTTACTTGGAGAGTCTCATATAAAAAATAGATATGTTATTTCCAATATAGGTAGTTCCTCAATTTATGACTACAATTAAGACCAGAATATTGGTTGAAAATTATAGGTCTAGGCCAAGGGTCAGCAAACTGCAGCTCTAGAGCCGCATGTGGCTCTTTCCCCCCTCTGCTGTGGCTCCGTCACCAGTCGGTGCCACAATTTTGAGAGGAGCTTCCGGTGGGGAGGGGGAGAGAAGCACAGTGTGCCAGGAGAAGACTCTATGGCAAGGGGAGGGTTTTCCAGTTGTCTCCACAATTGACAGGGCTTTCGGTTATGACAAGTAGAGGAAAAAGTATGCTGCGCTAGGAGAAGACTCTATGGTGGGGGAACTGAACTTCCGGTCAGCTCCAGAATTGAACAGGGAGGGGGCTTCCGGTTAGGACCTTTGGGGCTCCCAGTGTTTTCTTTTCTGTGGGAAACGGGTCCAAATGGCTCTTTGAATGTTTAAGTTTGCTGACCCCTGGTCTAGGCACCACATTACCAAACCTAATTTTATCAACATTTTTATGACTGCTGTTAAAAGAATCTCATGATCGTATGTCTGAAATTCTAAATCTTTGTGGTCATTAAGCAAATTACACAGTTGCTAAGTACAAACCTATTCTCCCAAATATAACTTTGAAGATGGGTTGCAAGTAACATTTTTAAATCAAGTTTTAATTTCGAAAAGTTGTTAAGTGAGCAGTCTTAAATTATGGATTTCCTATAATACGCATACACACGCATGTCTATAAATACATAGTAAAAATTACCTGGACATACAGTATTAGTAGTCAGTTGCATATTTTGCATATGACATGAATGAGTGACATATAACAGAATGTAGCTGAACTCAGGGTAAAAGAGTCATGAGGATCTGAGAGTAAAAATTTTAAGTACGATCAGAAAATGTGGAAAATAAACCAGGAAATGTGCTTAAATATGGGATTGTTAACTTTGACCTTGTGCCAGCACAAAATATAATAAAATCGGATTAACATTTTCAGTAGCCCCTTTGCAACATGGGCAAAACCTTAATCCAAATGGAATGCCTTTTTGTTTTTCTTCAAGATATTGTTGAGCCAAAGAAAATGCCCTCCTATATTTATTTAGGGATTGTAAATTGACTTAAGTGAGCACATACACTAAAATTGGAATGATATAGAAAAGATTAAGGAAGAGAGCAAAACATTTCTTACTTATTCTTCTATCTGAAGAGCAACACCTTGTTCCTATTCAAAAATCTTCAACTTATCAGTTTGTTTTGTAATAATTATGAGAAATCAATTGTCTAATCCCCAGGAACCAAGCTGCGGGACAGTTCATAGACTAGAGAACATAAGGTTGCATCTGGCAGTACATAGACTTACAACCACTCACTTAATAATGGTTCAAAGTTTTGAAAGACTTTTAAAAAACTTACTTAAAATTAATCCTCAAAGTTACAATTGCCAAACCACCCCTACAATCATGTGAATACATTTCAGGTGTTTGGCAACAGGCTCATATTTTTCATTGGCTACAACATCCCACATTTTTAAGATTACATTTCATGATATTTCTTCTGTTTTCTGCCAAAAAAAGAACCATTGGTAAGCTTTATTCGGACATATGGTCACATTATTTGCTTAATGACTATGTGATTTTCCTAACAACCACAGTGGCTCACTTGACAACTATCATAAAAATGTTTGTAAAATAATGTTTTGACATATGTTAACTCGATTAATGATTGCAATGACACACAATCAAAATTCCAGGGTTGATCATGGTTGTAAATTGAGTAATATCTGTATTGCCATTTTTGAAACTTGGAAAAGCTTTCAACTTCTGCCACCAAATGAAACTCCTTATTCCTTATAGTATTAGTAGTTGACTCTGAATTGATATATTCTCATCAGTTTCCTGGCCAGGACAGGAATCCACAACTATATAGAAAGTATTCACAGTGGTACTTCGGTACTAGTTGTTAATTGGTTCAGGCAGTGTGACAAATACTAAAAACAATGAGTACGAATCAAACTACGTGATGTACCACATAATCCTTTGTTTTGGCCAGGAAGAACTTCCTGACTGTCCCTTTTCCTATATCAGCCAACTTTCCAGTCTGGCAAACATCCTGTCCACCATCTTGTGGCCATCCCCTGCTTCCTTTTGCAGTGACTTAGCATGGCTAACTTCCTATCTGTTCTCTGAGGCCATCCCCCTCTTCCTAGCACAGGGTATCGAGTATAAAACGAACAACAAGTACTGGGGCAATATTTTTGCATCAGAATGGGTAGGGTACCAAATTTGGTGAGTTTTGAAGCAGTCAAGTACAAACGTACCACTTTTTATAGTCATATGTTACTGGTTCAAAGTTTGATAATATTCTCTAGGCCAGGTCAATCTGAACATTTATTTGAAGATAAAGAGAATTGTGTAAACATAAATTTAATTTAAAAAATAAAATAAAACTGAGGACCCTGATTGTAATTCCCTCATATCCAAAGATGCATATAAAGGCAAATATGATCTGCCAAATATTGGAAAAATGAAAACACTATACCAGATGAGAGAGTAATTCGGAAATTTTAGAATGTGCTGAAATGGATAGGTTAACTTTTAAACTTAAAGATAAAGAAGACTCAGAATATTTCCTGATATGGAACAACTTTTATGAGTGACTAGAGACAATGCGTAGGAAAAAAAGGCTATGAATGTCTATATTAAAATAGAGATGGTTTTCAACTATAAGTATGATAATCTACAAAATGTAAATAGGCCAATATATAAGAAAATCCAGTTTAAATTGTTTGTTTAAATTTCATATATGTGTTATAATATTATGGTTACTGTTATGAGTTCATGTGTTAATATTTACCACAATTTTTCTTTTTTTCTGGTCTTTGTTTTGTAATTGACATACCCTGTATTCATACACAGTATTCAAAAATGCATGTGTGTGTGTGTGTGTATATATGTGTGCATGCGTGCGTGCGTGCATGCATGCATACATACATACATACATATGCAGGTCTTGGCATATTCGAGTCTTTTCCTGTGTAAGATTGAGTGTGTGTGTGTGTGTATGTGTACACGCACACACACACACAATCTTATGCTGGTCTTGTTGTATTTGGTCTTGTTGTATTTGGTCTTGTTGTAATCTTACATGGGGAAAGACCCGAATACAACAAGACCAGCATATATATATATGCCCAAAACACCAGCCTGAAGATGGCGAGTGAGACCTCGCTGAAACGTTGCCAAGACAATCCCAATCTTACATGGGAAAAGATCCGAGTACAGTGGCTCTACTGAATATGCTAAGGCTGTGGACTTCAGTTAACCCAGTGGTGGGCAACCTTTTTTTTCAACTGAGCCAAATCTCGCCAAAACCACTATTGAAATTTACTTTGAGAGCCACATTTTTAAAACCGAAAATACATAGGATGGTACACTGTTTTTAGTTTCAATAAGTTTTTATTGGGAATATTCTGCATGCAAGTATCCACATAGGTCGGGAGGATACAAATAACACAACTAATAAAACAAAAACTTTAGAACGATATTATTTATCGATAACGTTAAATTCCGTAAAATTTGCCTTACAATGTAGAGAAAATTACATCCTGACATTGACTGACAAAGTCACAACCACTAATGTGAACATTGGCCTTGCATTTCCTTGGATAGTTTGAGTAAGTCAGGTTTGTATGTTGTTGTTTTTAATTTCATCTCTCTCTCCCACTTTCTTTCTTTTTTTCTTTTTCTTTCTCTCTCTCTCTCTGGCTCTTTGTCTCTCTCTCCCTCCCTCCCCCATCTCTGTCACTCTGTGTGTGTGTGTGTCTGTCTGTCTCTCACTCACTCTGTGTGTGTGTGTCTGTCTCTGTCTCTCCCTCTGTCTCTCTCCCCTCCCTTCCTCTCTCTCTGTCACTCTGTGTATGTTGGTGTGTCTGTCTCTCACTCATTCACTTAATCACTCACTCTGTGTGTGTCTCTCTGTCTGTCTATCTTTCTCTCCCTCCCTCCCCCTCTCTGTCTCTCTCTGTCTGTGTGTGTGTGTCTGTCTGTCAGTCTCTCTCTGATTCCCTCCCTCCCTCCCTCTCTCTGTTCCTCTCTCTGTCTGTCTTTCTCACTCACACACACACACACACACTGTGGTCACCTTGTTGAGTGTTCCAATCACATTTGAAACACTCAACAACTGGCCTGCATTTATGGTATTTTGCAGCATTCTGCAGTCATAGGACCAAAATTGGTTGTCACTCGCCCGGGCTTTTGCAGAAGCTTCCCTCCGAAGCCCGAAAGGAGGGAGGGGAGCGGGCACCCGGCACACAGAAGAGCCGCATTAAAGGGTGTAAAGAGCCGCATGTGGCTCCCGAGCCGCGGGTTGCCCACCACTGAGTTAACCTATCCTCCCCCCTCCCTTTCCTTCTTCTCATTCCCACATTTTACACGAGGTCAGGAAGCAGATCATTTTCTTTCTTTCTCTTTTAAAATTGATTTGGGCAGACATGCTATGCAGTGAATATGTGCTGTCCCAGACTTGGTAACATCCATCACATTTATCTTCCCTGGAGCACTCCGTGGCAAATAAACCTGGTGCCTCTCTGTAAAATGTGCTTGCTCAACTAATTATTAACAACTGCAAAAAAAATTGTGACAGACACCAGCCCTGGTGGGCAAGTCTTCATGCAGAGCTAACACTGGCAGTTCGCTGCCACCTCCGTTATCTGTCATCACTGTCTCCTCTGTTAATTGTCTGGAGGCTACGGCTGGCTTTGTGCCCCTCTCCTTCATCCAGGTAGAGTACAATCACTGTACATATATTGATCTCTGCCTGATCTGAAGGAATTTAAATGCACTTAAATTTAGACTGATATGACTTACATATTTCATGCATGTAAATCACTTTTTGGATCGCTGCCTCTGCCAAGAGCAGGACTGTATGAGAGCATAATCCAATGAATGAAAAACACCGAGAAACATTCACACGCCATAGTAAAGCCCTAAGTCAGATAAGATGCTCTGTACATGGCAGTGATAGCTAACCTTTTTCTAAAGGTATGCCAAAATTGTGTGCATGCATGCTATTGCGTGTGCATGCATTCCCCCCACCCACCTGCATGACACCCCAACTGTGCATGCAAACATAACAACCCCGTACATGTGCACACACCCCTGTGTGGGGGGAGGCCGTTTTCACCTTCCCTGGGCTCTGAAAGCTTGGGCCTGTTTTTCGGCCTGGGGAAGGCAAAAAATGACCCAACTAGAAGTTCGGGAACAAACTTCGGGTTTTCTCATTGGGCTGCTTTTTGCCCTCCCCAGCCATCAAAAAAGCTCCGGAGCCAGGGGAGGGCAAAAAATGCACCAAGTGGAAGTTTGAGAATGAACTTCTAGTTAGCCGGTTGGGCCTGTTTTTCACCCTGGGGAAGCCTGGGGAGGGCGAAAATGGCCTTCCCTGGCCCTCTGGAAGGTCAAAAATTAGCTGGCTGGTGCGCGCATGCACACTGGAATGAAGGGCTGCCATGTTGGCAAATATGTCTCTGCATGCTACAAGTTTGCCATCACAGGTATATGGTGACATTTGCCTTTCTTTTTTCTTTCTTTTTTTGTTTTTTGTTTCTAAATGATGGAACATTCAACTCTAATTTTTCTACATATATTTTTTCCTAATGAATTATCTTCTTAATTATTCTTACCCTGTAGCTGGACTTCAATTAGGAATTCAAAGAAATTGAAAGAAGCAAAATGTCTGATCAAGCTTACACTATGAATTAAAATTCAAACAAAGCTTCCTATAAAAGATCAACAGATAACTTTTAGGGTTCAAGAGAAATGTCTTATAATTTTTTGTTGCATATTTTCAGCTTGACTGAAAAGTAACAAGTGGTTCAGATAAACAATCCTACCCAAAGAAGGTATGCTTTTCCATTGCTTGTTTGTGCTGTGTAAAAAAAAATATGGAATGGGCATTTTGAACAGGTAGAGATATGGCAAATCATGTTTTTTTTTAAAAAAATTATTATTACACCGCAAAGCTCCTGTGATATTCTTGTGCCAATGCAGTCAGCAATTTCTTAATTTCTCCTTACCTGGTATAAAGAGTTATCAGAGACAAATAATCAAATATTCTAGAGACAATCCATACAGGTAGTTCTTCACTTATAACCATTCATTAAGCAACCATTTGAAATTATGCCAGTACTGGAAAAATGGACTTATGATGTGTGCCCAAAATTATGACCATTTTAATGCCCCCCAGTTTCATGTTCAAAACTTGGACATTTTGGCAGCTCACCCACACTACAACATCTGTCCACCTCCCAATTATCTCTGTGCTTTTGTTCACTCTCTACCCTGCCTTGGGAATTGACAATCAGCCCCAGAACCTTGTGTCTCTATGATTGCTTGCCATGCCCAGGAAACCTCAGTAAGTGCTAACAAGAATTCATCAATCCAGTTGCCTACTGTCCCAACCTCCACCTGACCCCACAACTGACAAACCAATAAGCATCACTCCCCAGCAAGCATTCATTTACCCAACTGCCTTCTCTCCCTGCTCTCCACACCAATCTTATACCTTTTGGATTCACTTGTTGCTTTTGCTGACTCCAGCACGTCCCAGCTTGGTTGCTGGGGTGGGCTGGAGAGCCATGTGAGGCTACGGAAGACAACTGGGCAAATGAATGCTTCCTGAGGCTTGGCATGTAGTTGCAGAGCTGTGTGATTCTGACACTGCTTGTTGCCTCACAAGGCAGGGTGCAGAGGTGCCCAAAGGGCACAGAGAGCAATAGCACGTAGACTTATATACCGCTATACAGAGCTTTACAGGTCTCTCAAAGCTGTTTACAAAGTCAGCATATTGCCAGCATAATTAGGGTCCTCATTTTACCCAACTCAGAAGGATAGTAGGCTGAGTCAACCTTGAGCCTGCTGAGTTTTGAACTGCCAAATTGCAGGCAGCCAGCAGAAGTAGCCTGCAGTACTGCATTCTAATCACTGTGTCACTGTGGCTTAAGATGGAAGGAGAAAAGTGGGTGGGGAGAATTGGAGGTGTATGTTATTTTTCTGAGGCTTGGTGCTGGAGAAACCAACCCTGGCTTGGCTTGCAAGAAGTACTCACTCAACAACCTAGGCAGAGGCGGTATTCAGTCAGTTCTGACAGGTTCTGGAGAACTAGTAGTGGAAATTTTGAGTAATTCGGAAAACCCCGCCCCTGCTGCCTCCCAGCTGATCTTCCTTTGTTGCTCTGGAGCTGGAAAGCAGGTTAGTGGGGTGGGGAGGAAATGGGGATTTTGCAGTAACCTTTCGCAAGTAGTGGGGAGGGAATGGGGATTTTGCAGTATCCTTTTCCTGCCACGCCCACAGAGCCTGTAGCAATTTTTTGAAATCCCACCACTGAACTCAGGGTTCTAGGTTAACAATTGAGTCTCTGTACTATTTGTTTACATGAAAGCAAGTTTTACTATAAATGATATCATTTATAGTAAAACATGCTTTCATGTAAACAAATAGTATCAGTTTATAAAGCAAATAATAACTGTCTATATTGATTACACCGAGACCCAATTTAAAAATGATGTATGTCTGTATATGAGTAGCATTTATGTCATAAATTGGTGAGGTTGTAAAGCAAAACAACTAAAAACTCAAGAACTCAGGTTTTAGATTAGCAACTATAATGGAAAGAGCTGGAATTGCTATCCTAAATTGATGTGGTCATATGATGCTTTGTTTTACAATCTCACCAACTTATGACATAAATTCCACTCATATACAGACACAGACCATTTTTAAATTGGATCTTTGTATAATCAATAGTGTCAGTTATTATTTGCCTTATAAACTGATACTATTTGATAATATGAAAGCAAATTCTACTATAAATTATATTTTACAGGAATAAATTTGTCAATGAAGCCTGCTTATTACATTTAGAAGCTTTATTAGTAGGTCACACTATTTATCAAGTCTTCCTACAGATTTTGATTCCAGAGCAATCTTCTCCATAAAATATGTTTGGGCTACATCTATAACATTAAAAGTCCCCGAGAGCTTGCAATTAGGGAAACTATTCTAGAAAATTAAACATATCCATCAAAAGAATTAATATTGTTTATTGGATCTTTTTATACAGCAAAAGAATGCAAGCTTCCATGTTCCAGACAAGAGAAGTATAATAAGTAGGTACCTTTAGCTTTCCATATAAAACATTTTCTAGTTAGAGAAGTTTGGCACACATAAATAGTGCAAACCTATTTATAATTATGACTGCCAGAGTTGGACATAAGGAAGGTAGAGCAAAAAAATTCAAAAGCATCAAAAAATGATGCTTTTGAATTGGAAAGTTGGAGAAGATATTTACTGAGTTGCTTGGGGATCAAATCAGTCAATCCTAAAGGAAATTAATCCTGGATTAATTTGGAAGGACAGATACTGAAGCTCAAATACTTTGGCCACCAAATGAGAAGAGAGGACTCACTGGAAAAGACCCTGAAGTTGGGAAAGATTGAAGGCAAAAGGAGAAGGAACAGCAGAAGATCAGATGGTTAAGATAATGTCATTGATGAAATGAATATAAATTTGAGCAAACTGTGAGGGACAGTAGAGGATTAGCGGAGCAGGGAGAAAACCTGGCATGCTATGGTCCATGGTAGTGGTGGAATTTACTACCCAGTTCTGTGGGCATGGCTTGGTGGGCATGGCAGGGAAAGGATACTGTAAAATCTCCATTCTCTCCCCACTCCAGGGGGAGGTTACTGCAAAATCCCCATTCCAGATCAGCTGGGACTCGGGGGGCAGAGAATAGAGGGGGGCAGGACCAGCCAGAGGTGGTATTTGCCGGTTCTCCGAACTACTCAAAATTTCTGCTATCAGTTCTTCAGAACCTGCCAGAACCTGCTGAATTTCACCCCTGGTCCATAACGTCATGAAGAGTCAGACCCTACTTAGCAAGAAGACAACAATAACAACAAAATTTATGCTAAGTCCAAAAATGAAATATTGCTACACTTTTCCTCCAACATTCAATGGGCTACGACATTAAATTTCTTGTGGATAACAGCTCCTCTTTGAGGGGCAAATAAGAGTTTTAAATGTCTTTAGGTGTAAAGAAAGGTTTATCAAAAATATGTCCATTGTGACAGTTCAAGGCCTTAAGTCTGCCTCTCTGTTGGTTCAAATCAAAGTC
The DNA here is from genome assembly GCF_964273705.1 of Natrix helvetica. NCBI lineage: Eukaryota > Metazoa > Chordata > Lepidosauria > Squamata > Natricidae > Natrix > Natrix helvetica. The sequence continues at coordinate 123,236,545 of NC_138554.1, forward strand.
TCTTTGATGTCAGTAGGAGCTTTTTCAGATCCAAGGCTTCAGCTGAGAGACAACAGCAGGCTAAATTCTTAACTCTCTCATTTTTCCAAGAAGAAATACATCTATTAGTAAGGATAGAGACTGAATAAGAAAAAACTGTACCTAAATTGTACTCTATTCTATTTCCAATTTGCACAACTGCAGGGATTGATAGCTAACACACACTTCTTAAGAATCGCTTCATATTTTTATTTTTTAAAAGTACTGTATAGCATTTACTTTATATTTCATCAACAGTAGCTATGGTAGACATTCAAGATGCATATACCAAGAAGTTATTCTACATTTTGGATCATTATTTTTGTAGAAAATACAGATTATTTCATTTCATTTTATTGAAGGAAAGAGCATGATGGTTCTGTGAGATTTTGTCCTGAAACAAAGAAACTTTGTTCCTCAATTTTTCTAGCAATTTGAACTAAGTATTGAAGCTCTCAAAGAAATAATTTGGATTATACTCAGCCTGGTTTTTTTGTGGAAAAATGAGTTCTTGGTAGAGAACTCTGATATTGTTCCTGGGACCTGTTGGAGCCATTCTCCTAGCTTAGAAGTCAGTCTTGAGTGTTCCTATCACAAGGGACCATTTTGGCTTTTTCCACATCCTTTTTAGTTCTTTGTTCAGGCCTCAGAAATTCTCCAGATTCTTATAACCCCGTGATGGTGAACTTCTGGCACGCGTGCCAAAGGTAGTATACGGAGCCATATTTGGTGGCATGCCAGCCGTCAGCTCTGGCAACATGTGTGCACTGGCCAGTTGATTTTTTTGCCCTTCTGGAGGACCAGGGGAGGCCATTTTTGTCCTCCCCATGCTTCAGGAAAGCCTCCAAAGGCTGGGGAGGGCAAAAAAATGGCCCCAACAAAAATGGCCTCCCCTGGTCCCCCGGAAGCCAGAAATGGATCAATTCCGAACTTCCAGTCAGTATGCTGAGGCTGTTTTTCACCCCACCCCCCCAGCCTGCTTCCCTGAATCCTGAGGAAGGCAAAAAATGACCCCAATGACCTAACCAGAAGTTTGGAAACAATCCGTTTCCGGTTTCTGGGGGAGGCTGTTTTCACCCTCCCTAAGCTTCAGGAAAGCCTCTGGAGCCTGTAGAGGGATCGTGCATGCATGTGTGTGTGTATGGGCGGGATCGTGCACGCATGCACAAGTTGGAGGAGATTGAGTGGGCACGTGTGGGCAATAGCGCATGTGCATGCAATTTTGGCACACCATAAGAAAAAGAATTGCCATCAGTGTTATAATTCTTCCTGATGTTGCTATCACTATCAGCAAAAGTATGAACGAGAATTCAACATTCAGCACTCTAACAATACAATTTCAATAGATCTGCTTATCTGCTTGACGTATAAAGGTGACAGTGGAGATGTGCTAGACTTTCACTTTTGTTCCTAATGGCATATGGTAGGGTTTAAAGGTCTCTGAATGTAAAAGGTTGGGGGTTTCTATGAAAGCCTATGGCGTTAACAACTCTCTGGGACCTGCTGTGTTAATAGTGACTATTTTGGGCATAGCATTCTTGATCTTTTCAAATGGCTTATTTTATTTCAATTAAGCTCTACTCCCATTTATGGCAGACACCTAGCAGCACCCACATCATCCTTCAAATCCTATGGCAAAGGCAGCCATTCTCTCCATGCTGTTGGGTGCACAGAAAGACTGTGCTGAAATAATGGCCAATTTGAGCTTTTGAGATTAGCTACAACAAGGTAATTGCCTCACAAGTCATGCTACATCTAACGTGCTGTTCTTCCAATGCACAAAATTCTGCAATTGCCTTTAAAAGGTATAATCTTCTATAATCATTTTTGGTGTTCAAAGCAATTACTTTTCAATGGAAAATGTAAGGCAGAGAACAGCAGCCTTCAAAGATTGCAGAGCTCAACAGTTTGTAAACTCTGACCTTCTGCATCACATAGTTACATGACCAAGTTGGTAAAAGGGCACCACACTGATTAGTAACCTTTCAGCAAGACTACTAGGACTGTTTTCTGGCAGTCTGATTGATCTGATCTGATTCTGAAAGATAACCTGGTCTGATAGTGAACAACAGGATTGTTATGGTTGAGATATTACTTTTGGCCTTTCTGCCCTTTCAAAGTATCATATCTGAAATAGAAATAAAAGGCAGAGGAACATGAATAAAGCATTCTTGGCCTTTTTCCTTTTCAGCTCTACAAAGGCACCTTATGTCAATCCTGGCCAATTAAGTACGTTTTCAATGTTTAGCTTTGTTCTCTGTGCCCTTCTTTCCCTTCTCTTGGCCAGAATCTTTTTTGATAAAAATAGTAGTCTCCTTGCAGCCTCTTGATTTTTACAAATGAAATATTCCTCTCACTCCCCTTTACAAAAATCACAGATTGCTGAAAACTTTAGCTTCCCGTGATTTGCTGCAATCATTCACTCTGCCCTAAGCCACCTCTTCCTCCACTGATTTAAAAACTGAAGCAGCGCAAAGCCTTCTGGTTCAATACACCATAATTTTCTTACCACGTGCCAACAGTACAAGATTTACCTCCTCAATTTCAGTGCATAGGTCATGCGCTGCAAAATGTCTTTCTGCTTATTGGTTATAGCCAACAATGTCTTCCCATGAACACAATAGGCAGTACTGGAAGATCAAATATGCTCTCCTTCCTTTTACCTCCTCCCTTCACCAAATTGATTCCACAAAGTTTAAGGATCCAGCAAAGCAACTGTGAATGCATATAATAAAGTAGAGATGGGAAATCATACTGCATAATACTGGATGTTTTCCTATTGAGGTGAACTTCCACAAATGCTTATTACAGACAATATTTATTGCTACCAACACCAACGCAACTTCATAAATTGTGTATCTAGGTCATGTAGTATTTAATCCAGACATTATTTACCTATGTAGTAGGGATATATTACTATTATCTTTCTAATCTTTTCTACCTTCTCTTATTAGTATCTTATGATAATGTTACTTTGTTGTTTTTATGTGCACTGAGATGTTCCAAACTAGTGTTCTACTTCATTCTATTCATTATTCTTGAAATATATTGTTTTAACTAGATATTCTGCAGCAAAGCAAAAAATAATAAACAGTGTTTTACAGGAACAAGTATCAATATGCAGCACTTATTTGTGATTGTGATTGACAAAATGGCTGGAATTCAACTGGAAGAGATAGATTTAGGACTTACGATTGGGCTTTGCCATTTGTCAATCCTAGTAGTAAAAAGGCTTATATACATTAAGATTATTCTGTGCCCTTAGACATCCCAGTCAAAGCTATACTTTATTTAGATCTGGCTCTATGAGTTTCAGTAGGCAATTTATTGAATTACTGGGATTTTCCTCTATGCTTATTGAGGTGCCTTTTGAACTACAATGAGACAGAAGCAGCACTACTGGAAATTAAGATGGGTCAGAGCACAGTTATAGAGATATCTTTTAAGATAACTGAATGACTGCATTAGAAGGGACCATGGAGGTTTTCTAGTTCAACCCCTGGTCAAGCAGGACTGTATACCATTTCAGATAAATGGTTGTCCACTCTTCTTAAACATCTCCAGGGATGGAGTACCCATAACAACTGAAGGCAAGCTGTTCCACTGATTAATTGTTTTAACTGTTAGGAAATTTCTTCTTATTTCTAAATTGGTTTTCTCCTTGATTAGTTTCTATCCATTGCTTTCTATCCTGCCTTCAGGTGCTTTGGAGTTGACCCCCTCTTCTTTATGGGAACTTCTTAGATATTGGAACGCTGTTATCATGTCATCCCTAGTTCTTCTTTTCATTAAACTAGACATACCCAATTCCAGCAGCCGTCTTCTATATGTTTTAGCCTCCAGTCCCTTTATATCAGTGGTGGGATTCAGCCAGTTCGCACCAGTTCGGGAGAACCGGTTGTAAAACTTTCTGAGCAGTTTAGTAAACTGGTTGTTGGAAGAAATCATTAGGGCAGAGAACCGGTTATTAAATTATTTGAATCCCACCACTGCTTTATATGTTTTAGCCTCCAGATAAAAACGATCAGATGAGACTCACAGCTTTTCCATGCTGTGAGTTACACTATATATTAAAATATGTTTTATGTGTGTGTGTTTTTAGTAGCCATATGGAGTGATGAAATGAACAATTTTGCCTCTCGGAGAGAATGGTTAATAGAAATGATTTAGAACACAAACATAATGGTATGTGAAAATGACCTTGCAGGCCAGGAGTGAGAGCGCAAATAGTACACAACTGTCATGTAAAAGATGTCCCAGCTCACAGATGGGGGGGATGGTATGGGAATTAAAGAGATTAAAGGAAATATGAGGAGAAATATTTTCAGTTTTGCAAGATTCTGTTGATGTAAAGCTAATACCGGATTTTTTGGACTATAAGATGCTCTGGTGTATAAGATGCACCAAGATTTCGAAGAGGTAAGTAAGAAAAAAAGTTTTTGTCCTCCCCGGTCCTCAGGAACACTCTGCAGGCTTCAGCAGGGCTGGGGAAAGGCAAAAATTCCCCTGTTCCCCTGCAGAAAATGGGCTGGTTTTGCAAAAACAAGGACACTTTCCCCTTCCCCCAGCCCTGCTGAAGCCTCCGTTTTGGAAAAAAAGGCCTATTTTTCACCCATTTTTTTGCAGAAATGGGATGCTTGGGGAGGCCAAAAATGGCTGTATTCGGTGTATAAGATGCACCAACATTTCCACGCTCTTTTAGAGGGAAAAAAGTGTGTCTTATACTCCCAAAAATATGATAATAAAGCTAGAGCTAGTTCTCCAGGTTGTGTTTCTTCTCTGGGCTACTTTGCAGGGCTAACAATAGTACAGATTTAAAAAATATTTTCATCCTACAATTATACTCGTACTAGTATCCTGTTTTGAACTGGAGATATATTTAAGGCAAAAGGGAGATCTGTAGCTTAATTCAGGAACACTATTAAAACAATCACATACTTTTATCTACAAACATATTAGCGTGAGAGTGCTAGCAAGAAAGACAATGGCAAGAGTATATAACAAATGCTATTAATACAATTTCCATGTGAACTTAGACCTTATTGTCTAATTCTTTGATTGATTAATCATAAGTCCATTGGTTTTTAAACCCTTCAGACAGATTAAAATTGAAATTTGTCCTACTGAGTCTACTGGAATAGACTTTGTATAGGAAGTGTTTGCTTCTCTTCTTTCTTGAAGAATTTTTTCTTTGACCAACGATTCCATAAAAGGAAAAAGAAACTATGGAAATCCAGTTGCTTTATAACTCTACAAGCTAGTTCCCAGTATATTTCCCAGAATACATTTCAGATTAGAGCTGTGGTGGTGCAGTGGTTAAAATGCAGTACAGGAAGTACTTGACTTACAATTGAGCCCAAAATTTCTGTTGTTAAATGACACATTTGTTAAGTGAGTTTTGCCCCATTTCATAATCTTTCCTGCCACAGCTGTTAAGTGAATCTGTCAGGCGTGCCTCATTCAACATCCAAAAAAAGAAAGCCCCAACTCCATTTATTTAGAGAAAAGGTACTTTTACTGGATGTGAAATGAAAACAGTGAAAGTGAAGCAAGATCTGAAGCAAAAAGGCACGAACTTGTACATATCAAACATTTACCCAAATCCCTTCCCCCAGTTACCCCAGCCCAATGTCCAATCTCCAACCCCCAAGGGTGTCATGTGGGGTGCATCTTCAGGTGGCCTCATTGAGCTGCTACGCAGAGACGGTTGGCCTTGACCAAACCCAAACATGAGCCTTCAGCATGTGCAGAAGATGGTGAGAACAAAACTCCCTCTTGAGATATCTCCACCAGCATGATTCCCCTCCCAAATACCATGAGCCCCCTCTCTCCCAGTTACTATGGCAGCTGATAGCAAGCAAGCGACACAGAGGCTGACAGAATCACTGCAGTGGATAAGCTAGTAACCTGGTTGTTAAGTAAATCCAGTTTCTCCATTGACTTTGCTTGGCAGAAGGTTGCAAAAGGGGATAACATGACCTTAGGTCACAGGTCATAAGTCTTAATCAATTGCCAATCATCTGAATTTTGATCACATGATCATGGGGATGCTTCAAAGATCGTAACTGTGAAAAATGGTCATAACTCCCTTTTTTCCATTGTCGTCATAGCTTTGAACGGTCATGAAGTGAACTGTTGTAAGTCTAAGGCAGTGGTGGGTTGCAAATCTCATTCCAACTGTATTGGCGGAGTCTTCATGGACGCACGCAGGTGTCTTAGCACCTTCACGACACTCCACGATGTTCCAGCTGCTCTGCAGAGCATCGCATAGGCGCTGTAAACACCATGCACCTGTGCGGAAGCGCAGAAGTCTTTAAACATAAGGAGCATGGGTGGGCGGTGGACCCTCCGGAGCACCATACCGTACCGGTATCCGGTGCTCCGGGCTGGCTCTGGTATGCCTGTACCGGGGCGTACCACCTGCAACCCACCACTGGTCTAAGGCAACTGTATTGGAGGCTAATTCTGCTGACTGCCAGAAAATTTGATCCTAATAGATCAAGGTCCCATCCTTTTAAAGTTTGTAAAATAAGTACCCAGATTGTTGGGGGAAAATATGCTGATCTGTAAAGTGCTTAGAGAGGACTGTGAAGCACAATGGAGCGGTATATAAATTTAAGCACTATTGTGATGGTTATTTGTGTATTATCATAACAATGAAATGATGTGCATCCTGACCATAATTTGGTCTGATGAAAGATCCAGTATATGTCCCCAAAAGCTTATTGCCATAAAGCAAAGGGGCAAATGTGAGCTAGGAAACATATTTTGTAATGGACGATGTTATTACATTGCATTCCAATGTTCAGCTATTTCTCATCACTAGAGAGTACCTTAAGCATCACAAAATATGCCAATATAATGATCAGAGATTTGACCAATGGGCCCTCCAGAAACACTTAAATAGATCAATTCCACCTGTGTTACTATACAATACATTAGCTGAATGTTCCTCATTTCATAACATTTTAGAGCTAGCAAAGGAGAACAAATAATCTCCCCCCACTTAGATAATTGATCTATCAAGTTATGAAAATGATTGCTTTGAAAGTGTTCATTCTTTTCTTTTCTTTTTTCTTTTTAAGTGAGGCAATTTTCAGCAGTATGTGTTAGTTCATGAAAGCACTTTAATCTTGAATGATTATTAATCAACCTTCAGTTCAAAGAGCTTTCTAATTCAGAATAAAAATCTATATCTTGTCTCTCCCATCCATATCAGTTACTAAAATATGAATGCCTACATTTATTAGCAAATCCAAATAAGAGCAGCTCTTTATTACTGGCCAAGACTGAGAGATGGGGAGACAGTGACTCAGCTGCCATGCTAACCTTGTCAACACATGTCCACTGAGAAGGTTTTAATTGCATATTTTAATAAACTATGGCACTTACTCCATCGTTCATATATATGAAATGGCAAAACTGTAGTGACATATTGGGACATGCCTGTTCATTCTAATTGCTCTTTATTGTCATTTTCCCCCTCTTGTATGCTTCCTTTCTCTCTTACACAGAGACACATTGGCATACACATACTTAGAGCAAAGCAATTTGGTGGGCTAAAAGTGGTAACCATGGAATCTGTTTGACTTGAGAAACCATTTCCTCTACCCCCTCTAAATCAGGGTTTCCAAATTTTAATCCGGGAGAGGATTCATAATTTCTCAAATGTAGAACATACAATTTATTAAATTATTTTCAAGGTAACAAAGCACAGCACAGTTGCTTATAGGGTTTCAGAGCACACCAGTATAAGGTTACGCTGCAAAAGGCTAATGTGAAAAGTGAAAAAAAAATATTCTTATGCTTTGGAACAGCTTACATTTTGAAGATACATTCTGGTGAAATAAGAAAATATATTTAGAACTGAAACACTGACATAGATGATTGTGCTGTTTTTCCTTTTGGTATATTTTAAAATTTGTATAATATACTTTATATCTTACAGTTATATCTTAGCATAGATTTTTTTTTATAACGATCTGTTTAAATCACTGCAGATCATGGCCTAAAGAAGTTACCGTAGATCAGGGACGTGCAGTCAGGGGAGGCAGAGCCTCACTTCTCATTATGAAATAATATATAATATATAATAATAAATGATAATATATATTTCCTCCCATCCCTTTTACACGGTTCCCGCTAAGCTCCGGTAAGGAAAAGAGCTTTTGGGGAGTGAAAAGGAAGAGGAGGGAGGAGGAGGAGGTACACGTGCGGGGCGGTGCCAGCTGGCAACCGGCGGAGGCAGGAGGGTTCTCAGAAGTGCCAATAACCTTCCTGCTTCCGCTGTACTTTGTGCGCTCCTCGCGACTGCAATAGACGTCCACAAGTGGCAGGGGCTGTTGGGCTGGAAGCCCAAACCCCATTAGCCACAAAAGCCACTTCTGGACGTATATTGCAGTCGCGAGGAGTGCACGAAGTCCAGCAGAGGCAGGAAGTTTCTCGTCATTCCCCAGTCGCTTTCGTGACTTCGTCATCAAGACGAAGTCCGGGAGCGCCGACAACATTTCTGCCTCCGCTGGACTTCATCTTGATGATGTCGCCACAGCTCCTGGGATGGACGGAGGTAGCCAGAGTGGCGCCGAGGCAGTCCGGCGGGCGAGCGAACAAGGATCAGGCTGCCTGATCCTCCATCGCTCGCTCGCTCGCTCGCTCTTTCGTCTGCCCGGACTGCCTCAGCGCCACTCTGGAGGTCCGGCCGTGCCCAGCCGCTGCGGCGATGTCATCAAGACGAAGTGGCTTGGAGGTGAAGTGCTTTTCAGTGCTTTTCTGTGCGTCTGGAATTTAGGTAGATAGCTGGATGTCCTAAACGCCAGATGCTCAGAAAAGCGTTGAAAAGCAGCTGCTGTTGGGGACTGTGGAGCGCGAGCCGGTGGAGCGCGCTCAGGAAGGCGGGGAATGGGATCACGTGTGCTGGAGGCTGAGGCAGCCTCAGCCTCCAGCACATGTGGTCCCATTCCCCGCCTTCCTGATGATGTCACCAGCCTCACCAGCCATAAACCTCACCGCACGTCACTGCCGTAGATCATTGAGAACACACAATGGAAAGTCACTATCTTAAGTTACCTGGTTTAAATACCCTACTTCAGTTTTAGGGTTAGGGTTAATAAGCTTAATAAGTAAATATTGAACACATATTTAACCTATTCGGAAGGGAAATAAGTGTCACCTAGATCCTAGAACAAAACAGTACTTGTGGTTTAGGATATTTTATTTCAAAGAATCAGTGACTTTCCAGCTATTGCTGAACTACAATTCCAGCATATTTTACCATTGCCCCCCTCTACAATATTTGGAAACTTACTGAATGCTTACCATTGTTGCATTCCATTATTTTTCCAGTTTTTTCTGCCACAATTACTTTTGGGATCAAAGGCATGCCTATTTTTCTCATGTCTGTCTCCTTAAATCTTTCCATTTCTATATAAATGCTTTGCATTTCCAATTGATCAACAATAATAAATAATTGTGTTCAATTCATTGATCCATCCATGGTAATTATACTATTCCTAAGCAATTTCATGCATTGTATAGGAAGCGAAGAAAAAATAGGAAGCCGAAGAAACTGACATAAGATGAGAAAAAGAAATACATAATAATGCAAACTTTAGAGGCCAACTGCAGTTTTTTCAACAGATATTTTCTTAAACAACTCTAACTTCTATTTAGTTCACATTCCTATACAAGTTTTAGCTTCTCAGAATCTCCTAATATTTCCCCGCTTAAAAAGATTTGTGTCATCCATATTTTGATTATACAAGAATTGGCCACAAAGGAAGTCCGATTACAATTAGTATATTGGGTGCATATGTTATTCCTTTCTTGACACAGTTTAGGTCTAAATGAAAATATTCATTAAGACATGCTTTGCTTCGCGTGACTAACATGTAAAATTGAGTCAGGAGAAAAAAAGTACAATAGAAACATTAGAAAGTACATACCAAGAGCTTCCCCCCCCCCAAAAAATTCATGCAAGCCACAAAATTATCACTATGTCTAAGAATCGGATATGTACTACAAAGCCTATAAATTATTAACATGTCTGCTGCAGAAGCTTCCTTTATAAAATATTTAAAACCATGTCCAGAATTATGTATTAGTGAAAGCATGAGATACATATAATTAATCACTGGCATTTTCTTTTTGTTAGCATATGCGTTGTGGTGGTGTTTTTCCTTTAAACTCAAATTGCTATTTTGTCATGAAATACTATGCTCCCATGTAACAGTATATTTTGACCCCAGGATGCCAATCATGTCAATAGGGCATAGTATAATCATGACACTCAAAACAAACTAGAAGACATGTGGTTCAATTACTTTATCAATTAGCAGCAGAATCAATGATGGGAAAGAATAAGGAAAGTGATCCAGTCATCTCCAAGATTAGGTTGGGTTTCCCAGCAGTGGGACCAACTGCATTGTCTTATTTATATTTATTAAATTAAAATAAAGTATACTTTGGATGAGGTTGACTGTGTCCAATATTCAGTTTTTGAAAATGGCATTTGAGAACAACAATAAAAAGCCCGGTAGGATTTTATTGGAAAGAACTGACCATCCATCTTGCTAAGTGTAAAAACAACAGGTAACGGCAACATAGGAAAAGTATGCACAGATTTTTGAATTAAAAATGATAAATTATCAGCAGGTTAAGAGGATAGACTACCTCTTTAACCACCAAAAGGCACAATTAGTATTTAAAGTTCCTGATGCTGGAATTGATATAATTTGTTTATAGCTACTGTTTATGGAAAAGGTCAGGTTATGCATTTCCAACCAACATAATAGATGACGAAGAGCAGTACAGTACTTTTGTCTCTTGTAGTCAACTGTTTTTGGGTTTTTTTTATCTCAAAAGTACTATGCATATGCAAAAGGAAGGGGGAAGTTGCTTCCAAAAATTGAATGCACAAATTTTCTCTGTAATTGACTGAAAACAATTAGCAATACTTCTGTACATGAAGGTAATATTTTCAAACGTGTGCATCCAGAATTTCTTGTCACTTATCCCTCAAAGGAATTATAACACAAGTTCCACAATGGTTATGGTTTCAAGGAATGGATTTAATAAATCAGGCTATTGGCTATTACTATGACTAGGATAATTGTGTCTGCTTGCTTGATACAAGGTATTTAGTTTAAAGCATCTACAGGCAATAAAAAACAGGTCAAATGTTTGGTTTAGCTCAGCCAGGAATATTAAATACAAGGAATTATGAAACAGATTTTTTTCTTCAATCCCACAACATTTAGCTATCGACAATTAAAATAAAATGATCTAAGTTGTTTCAGCAAAGTATTGCTAAAATGACTCTGTGAAAGCAGGGATATACTGAAGTTTATTCCCAATGAACCAACAGTTCTTACGGTAAATGCTAGAGAAAAGAAAAATTACTTCTCATGTTGAATCAATTCATGGATCCATTTTTCAATATTGTGCAACAAGTATTGCAAACTGTGTTATTGTGAACTGTCTTATTCTACAGGTATAAATGGTTTCTTCCTGACCTAGTGCTGATTTAAATGTTAGAAAGGAATTGTTCAAAAATAAGACGGTAAAGTAAAGACCAAGAGGGCTTTAGCTACACATTTTTCATATTTCATTTTGGAGCTATATGGAATTTACTCTGGAATACTGATGGCCACTCTGAAAAGAATAATTATGGAAGATAAATGGGATTCAAACCAGGAATTATTTTGTTCAATTGCTTTGATTTTCCCAGTGAACCAGACCCCCTCCCATTCCATCCCACCCTAAAATGGTAGCACTTCTTATACTTCTATTTCTTCTTTCACCTTTTCTTCAATGGTGCTATTGTTTTTGAGAACTACAGTATCTCAAATCCTGTGCTAAGCTGGCTGCTGCCTTAGCTACCATACTGAACTGCTATGAGTATTGCTTGGGGAAACAAAGTCAATACTTTTTAAATGTCCTGTAGACATGTTATACATTTCCAGTAATCTATAATGATCTAAAACAATTAGCAACAGTTCCTCATTTTCCTTAATTAGGGTTATATTCTTCTGGCCAGATAATTTGTGCATTTCAAGCATTTTCACACTTAGCAACTTTAATTTGCAATTTACAAATGCATTAGTTCTTAACGGCAGGTCAATAGAAGATAGCAGCTTAGAGTGAGTACATAAATAGTTAAATAGGCAGCTGGAAAGTAGCATGAGACATGGGCAATGAGGAATTAATGTACTTTTTTTTTAGACAAATACAATAAGAAAACAGACTGAACCATAAATTTCTAATAAACTGAAAAGGACACCCAAATGACCCAGTACTGGTGATAAATTCCACTAATATTAAGAAGCTCTACTACAGATTTAAAAAAATAACCCTAGGTAAAGCAGATTGTTTACATTATGAAGAAATTCAATTTTAACGGCTTAGTTTAAACTAAGCAATGAACACTAACCTGGTGAACCATGAAACTCTTTTCATTCAACAATAAAAAGATGGCTGTTCAAAAAAGATTAAACTTTAAGGAAGCTCTGAACACAATGATAAGGTTTCAAAAAAAATAAATCTGGGATTCAGACAGCTAGACCTCTTCTAAATTCAGCAACAGATTGTAAGCAAAAAAAAAAAAAATCCTCCCCCAAAATGTTAGCATTTTTGAACCTTGGATTTTGACATTGTCAACCAAAGTTATCTTTCAAGAACATCCCATGACATTTCTGTTAGGAGGCAAGATGCTATGTGGGCTCTGATTTTCTCTTGCAAATTGGTTCTGAAAAGTAGCAGTAGTAGAATATCCACTTTAGAGCACAACTTTTGTTCTGTAGAGTATTGCAGGATTCTACTTTATTTTCCATGATATTTAGCCTCTTACAGGAAGCCCTGCGGGAAATCATTTGGCAATTTGGTCTCAGTGAGTAATTATACTGAGGACCTGCAGCTCACATATTATTTTCTATCTATTAGTTGATTCTCTGAATAGGTGCACCGATTCTATTACTAATTCTGGTGCCCCCCTTCCAACTATCTCCCTCTTTCTTTCTCTCTATTGTGATAACTGATCATTTATATCGAACTGTTTAGTGAAGTTTAGGATTAGGGTAAGAGTTTAATTTGAATCAAAAAACCCATATTCCCAAACAATCTCATGTTCATGTTTTTTGACACTCTTAACAAAAAGAAATTAAGACTGAGAGGGTTTAAGGGCAAGACAGCTGCTGTTTTTTTTTAAAAAAGGGAGAATTCATGCAGTGTTTTCAAAGTGGTTAATGTCACAAAAGCTTGATCCTTTTGTTAGCCAGAACCAAACGAGACAGATGGCATCTTTCATTTGGATGTTGTAGTCATTAAATTGCAACCTATTTTGGGTTGTACCCAGAGTCAATGTTGAGTAAAAGGCTCCTGGAAACACCAAATTTACTCAACAATCACAGTTTCAATAAACATTCGATTTAGGTTGCAAATGAGGTTACATGGTTGGCATGGTGTTAAACTACAAAAATATTCTTTTCTAAAAATAAAGTTATATCTAAAAAGGTACGTGGTTCCTTTGGAAATTGTTCTGCATTTTACTCTCTTTGGAAAGCTTGCATTAAAGAGGCTCCACTCCACAAAATTAGTTGGCTTAGAATCTGTAGCTTCTTTTTCAAATGCTAGACATTTCTTAAACTGTCATCATTTTCTAATGATTCTGTAATCCCTTAATTTGGGTGGAGTTGAGGAAACTGAATGGTGCTGAGAGTTTATTGTTGTTGTTGTTGTTTATTGGATTTATATGCCACCCTTCTCCCAAAGGACTCAGGGCAGTGTACAACATAAAAAAAAGACATATTACAAAAGTTAAAAAGAAATTAGATAGAGTATCCAACAAACCCAATTAGTATGAACAATAACATTTTAAAAATTGGATTAAAATTAACAATTAAATCAAGCATTTATTTTATTTTGTTCAGGCCAGGCCAGCTTGCTGGAAAAGCCAACTTTTTAGGGTGTGTCGGAAGGACCGGAGGTTAGGATTATGCGAAGCTCCGGGGGCAGCTCATTCCAGAGGGAAGGCACTCCCACAGAGAAGGCTCTCTCCCTGGGGATTGCTAGCCGACACTGTCTGGCCGACGGCACCCTGAGGAGGCCAACTCTGTGGGATCGCACTGGACGGTGGGAGGCTACTGGTGGCAGTAGGTGGCCAGATGCCCTTCTTGATGCTTACGCAGAGTTTGCAGCAATCCTTGACTTGTCCCTTCTATATATCCACCCATTCTACTTCCCTAGTAACAACCAGGATACTGTCTGGTACAATCCAATTTCTCCAACTTCTATTTCAAACTTGGACTCCAGTGTCCTAACAGGAAACTCTTAGATTATGCTATGGCTTTTTAACTTCATTTTTAAAAATCAGGTATATTAAAATAGGAATGAGAATTAAAAGTCTGTAAAACCATTTTTTAGTTCTATCCTTAAATATCCTTTTCTACAAAACAAATCATACTGTGGAATCTGGCTAGTTGGCTGATGATTTTCAATGTCACTGTTTGTTTGTTTTTTGTTTGTTTAAGTAAGAGTATATGGATAGTGGAATTTAAGGAAAAAATTAGTTGTAGACAACAAGTGAAGTAATCATGTAAATTATATTGTCTCCCTATGTAGAGGAGTTTCTACTACCATTGAGTGTAATTAAGCTTAGTAAAAAAGTTTAGCATTAACATTTATTAGAAACTCTTTCTCAAAGTCCTACATATTTTCACTCCCTGCAGAAATCCTGAGGAAAACATTGCAAATATATTAAAAGCACTTAGAAGAAGAGTGAAATAATATCTATCATCATATAAAAGTGGTATTTTACTCAATTAGATGGAGGTGGGTGGATGGACCTCATCAAATTCTAAACATGGTTGAAAATAGACTTCCAAATATATGCAACAGCCTAAGATCAATAAGCATTATACCATCTAAAGCTGTCACATAAAATTGCACTTCCCTCATACCCAAACCAGATTTTCTATATAAATTACCATGAACATCATCAACTCAGGCACATTCGTACTAAGCACAGATTTATCTCTGAGCTAGTTATCCAATACTAACATGACAAAGCTAATAAATTAAGACAGTTTTATGGGAATTCCAACCTGAAAGATGAAGTTTATATCAAGTAATAAAAGCATTAAAATCATATTTGGCTTGGTTAATCTAAAAACATGAATTTCATCTTATCTTTGGGTGTACATCCTTTTTAATATATAACAGAACTGAATAGGCTTATGAATACTCCAGTTGATCATTTAAAAAACAAATGCAGAAAACCTGTACAGGTGATATACAGAGGGAGAACAGTTGTATTCAGATGCAATGCTATGATTTATTGATATGAGAAAAATGATGAGATTTGTATGACCAAAAGAAGAAATCTTCATTTCCATTTTTTTTACTAAATTATCACATATCAATCCATTTTTGCTTATACACATTTAAAATTAAGACAAGCAAAATGTTTACACTTCTGAACAAACACAGGGATCAAACAAAAGTACGAACCCCTCAAAATGCAACCATAACCTACCAGGCAGAATAAAAAAATCTGCTCTCTTTGATCAAATTGTTTGAAGTGTTGTAGGGTTTCCTGTCTAGGCAGGGGGTTGGACTAGAAGACCTCCAAGGTCCCTTCCAACTCTGTTATTCTATTCTATTCTATTCTAAATTGTAACACATTTTTAATGCTGGGCGGTGGATGTCTTAGTTTACAATCCCACTCAATCTTTTTAGATTTCTGATTGGAAATATCAGTAACTGAAGTATTACGATCAACGATGTGTCAGGAAATTGCTAGCAAAGTAGCTTCTGACTCTTCCAAACTATATTTCTGGAGCACAAAATAGATGACAAAACCAGATATAAATTTCCTAAATTTCCACAGTGTAAAAGCACTTTGGGTTTACACTCTGGCCTTAGCAGCGTGTGATGGGAAAGGAGAAACTTCCTGAAAACTGGCCCAGTATTAACCTTTATGATCTTTCACACCTACTAAAGAAAATCCCAGTTCACAGAAAATTCTTTCACATTGTCATAGGCATCTTAGATTGCTGAGATGCTTTGCTAGTGATAGGAGTCTCAAGACTCTTGTTAAAAATTAAGATGTTTGGAATAAACAATAGTTCCCAACTTTTCTTGATAAGAATACTTTCTTGTTGGAAGTAGGAGAAATTGTTTCAAAGTTTTTAATTGCAAGCAACCAGTTCCGTGAAACTAATGTATGTATGAAATGAGGAAAGGATCTATATTCCGTGAATAACAGGATAATTCATTGTTGGCAATAGTTTCATCAAAGACTGTGATTTTTTTTTCTTACTGGAATGTCAAGGGATTCAGTTATATATCACAACATTAAGAATTTAGTCACTTGCATATGCTGCAGTTTGCCTCAGGAACTTCTGGTAAAGTAGGATAAAAAATCCCTTTAAGTATCCTAATCTCATCCTGCTCACCAGTACCTCAAATACCAGTTCAAAGGAGGAAGGAGGGAAGAAATAGTACCTAGTTATGGATGAGAAGATACTGTGCATTGCTAATTGTGCATCTTTTTTACCCGAAAGTGTTAAGATGTCTTAAGCCTCTGGCAAAGAACAGACATCTTGGACAATTTCCATTTTTATTCTATACACAGAGGTTTCATTGATCCAGTTCTGCCAATGTTTGTTTGCTTTTGTAGCTTCCTATGCTTTTCACATCTGCACTGAACTTGGAATTGCCAAAGAGTGAGCATGTCAATACAGCCTCCTCTCCTTCCATTTACCTCTGGTAAACCACATGACCCTACTGTCTGTTAATAGAATATCTCCCTTTTGATAAATATAACAATTTATCTGGCTTGGGTAGCTAGCAGACCATATGCTACTCATGTTGTGCCCCAGAAGCATTGTGATATTTGGAAGCAAAATGGCTGATTTTGAATGAGCTATAGGGGTCTGTTATTTCAAGACATAAATAAATCTCCCTATCTAAAAATCATTTCCAAATTCTCCACACAAGGCTAGCTCTGTCCTCACTGTGATGCCATTGCATCATGTTTACATCACTCTGGGTCTTGAATTACAAACATAAATACAAATACGCACTTTAGGTGAGCTAGCTATGAGAAAGCCTGTATGACATGATTAAGAAGCAATGGGTGGAAATTAATCAAGGAGAGAAGCAACTTAGAACTAAGGAGAAATTTCCTGATGGTTAGAACAATTAATCAGTGGAACAACTTGCCTCAAGAAGTTGTGAATGCCCCAACACTTAAATAAGATATTAGATAATCATTTGTCTGGTTGGTGGTTTAGGGTTTCCGGCCTAAGAAGAGGTTGGACTAGAAGACCTCCAAATTCTGTTCTGTTCTGTTCTATTGTGGGTTAGGAACAAAAGACCTACGTAAGCCAACTGAGTGATCTTGGGCAAATCATTCTCTCTCAGCCTCATACTGGGAAGTGAAAAAAAAATGTGTACCAACTCATATTGCACCTACCAGCCCATACTGGACAATATATATTGACATATCCTGCTTTTATGAGTGCGTGGATAAGATTACAGCCCCAATCTGCACCATATCTGTCAGTGTATAAAAGCAAGAAATTGGAAGACTGCTGTTATTTTTCATTACTCTGATCAGTTTTCACAAATTGAGAAAAGAGAGATGAATTAGCTGCATATATAAGGAACAGGGCTAGAATATTCAGGTGGTTCATAATGAAACTATCCCATGACACCACATCCATATTTTAATAATGAACGCTTGTATTGGGATTTACAGGTGATGCATATTATCCAAGCCACTATCAATGTATAACAGGAAGGTGGTATAAAAGAATGTGACTCAAGTTATGCATAAGTAAAGCTCTCAATCCCTATTCCCAGTTTTCGGTAAGAATTACTCATTAAATCAGGGCTGTCAGACTCCTAGCCTATGGACCAGATGCGTCATGCACTGCCCATGCCCAGTTTACCGAAGAGGGGGAAATCCCAATATGTCACATTACACCGCCATGATGACATGAGTTTGACATCCCTCTATTAAAGTAACCCAAATTTACTACCTGGCAAAACATAAAGGAAAAAAATAATTACCAAGAAATTGCATCAAGAAACTGAAGCAGTTGTGTTTGAAATACAACTCATTCTTCAAAGATCCCGCAGCCCAAATAATATATGAGTTACAATCTTCCCTACTCATATTTTCTGCCACTATCTTAAATAAATTTTTATAGTATCTGACTAAACAATTTTTAAAAGGTCAATAAAAGGCAACATTTTCTTTTTTAAAAAAGCTATGAAAAATATCCTGCCAATTGTGCCAAGTAATAAAAAGCTTTATTCTGCATGGGACAATAAGTTACTAGGAAAGAAAAAAAAAACTAGTAAAAAAGGACACTGCTCTTCAGATAATTAAAGTGCTTTAGACCACTACCCAATTGATTTTCTTCTTGTAAAGGTAGCTCAATTGAAATGTTCAGAATAAATCATGTGTTAAAATTATCTTCTGAAGTAAGAGCTGAGTGCATATTGATTAATAATTATTTGCACTAACAGACTCAACCAAGGCAATGCCATCAATTATTCTAAAAATCTGCAAGATCAATCACAATGGAATCAGAGTTAAAAGATTCATTGCATTTCTAGGGAATTTCATATGTACAACTCAAAGTGACAACCATTTATATCTGAGGTCTTAAAAGCGATTTAAGTTCCTGCTTCCGATGTCAGAAATTTAACTTTGCAGAGTCATTGCTGAAGGACTTTCAGGGCACGGAGGCTAGCCAATGTGTCACAGTTGTTAAGACCTTGGTCTAATACATGGGTGTCAAATTTGTGGCATCACTTTGCAGTCACATGACATTTTGTGACGTTTTCCCCGTTCACGGAGCTGGGGTGGGTGTAGCCTGTATGTGATGAATCTGGCCCGTGGGCTGCCAGTTTTGCACCCATGGTCTAATAGATGAGGAACGATGGTCCCTTTATGACTTGTGGACTTCAGCTCCCAGAATTCCTGGGTCAGCCTACTGGAGAAAGACGCACGTTCCAATCTGCCTCGAGTCACAAAAGCTTTTGGGGTCATTAATTATCTCCCTTTCAACCTAACTTATCAGGAACACCATGATTTGTAGTATACTTAGAAGGATATAAGCACATAAAAATAATACTAGCAGTACACATTTCTGTGTGCATATTTTCAATTAAAAGATCAATACAAGCTACACTTTTGAAAAATTGAAACAAATGGCTAATGAAACATAATTTCAAACACGACAACAGGTGGAACCTTAAGGAAAGGAAAAACAAAAATGAATGGCCAATGCCATTAATTTGGTCAGCCTCTGTCCTCCCCTAACACCCTGTCTCTGAAATAATGTGGGAAGGTGCTTTGGATATCAGATGAAATTATTGCTTTTTTTCAGATGTGTCGAATGTCCACTGTATGCAGGTCAAAAGCATACGATCCCGAGAGAAAATATCAATGCTTAACATCAATAGAGAAATACATTAACAGACTCCTCTGTTCCATTTCATTTTATGAACAGGAAAAAGAATCTTGACATTTTGTAACTATTATGTTAATTTTGATGGTTATTATGAATCAGAAATCCTTGTGTGTGGTTCTAGAAAGCTGATTATGGTATCTAGGATTTTTTTCAAGCACATGTCACTGTGTGAAGCTAAATGTGTGATTTTTTTTTCCAACCGTGGATGAGGCAACACAGTCAGATATTAGCATAAAATGTCACAAAAATTAGTGTTATTCTTCTTCTTTTTCTGGTAGCATATGTTATATCTGACAAGTGTGAGCTATTTGCTCCTTGGTTGATTGCAATATGTTCTCTGACCCTCTTTTCTTTCTCTCCCTTTCTCCCTCCCTCCCCCATCTTATTGTCCAAGGTTTATGAAATCCTAAAATAGCAGAAGTGATTCAGTGAAAAGCTACATATTTCATAGCAAAGTGAGTGTAAATGGACACAATATATAACGTTAACCATTTCTGTATTGCAGATATTTTAATGCAAGACACAATTGTTTCTCTATAATGTTCACAGGGAAAAAAAGTGATGATCATTTTTCACTTATGGCTGCTGCAGTGTCTTCATGATCACATGATCAAAATTCAGATGCTTGGCAGATGACTCAGAATTATGACAGTTGGAGTGTCCCAGGGTCATATGTTTCCCTTTTACTATCTTTTGACAAGCAAAGTTAATGAGGAAGCCAGATTCACTTTACAACCGCTATACAACTGTGGCAAGCAAGGTTGTAAAATGAGGCACAATTTATTCAACAAGTGTTTCACTGATCGATACAAATGTGGGACCAATTTGGTAATATGTCGAGGACTCTCTGTACAGCATTTTCAGTGTTTTGTTCCTACAGCTACAATCCAGTACACCGGTATAAGAGTGACTTTCTTGTGACTTTTAGTAGCTATGGTAGAAAACATAAACATGTTCTAACATTTCCAATCTATTCTCTTGTTATTATCAATCATAACAGTACAAAACTATTTCTCTTCTTAGGAAGAAAAATGGAAGTCTATCCTCATGGCAATAAAGATCTGACCATCATTTAAGCAGTCTATCAATTTCTAGAGGAAGGAAGAAGTTTATCAAACTTGGCCCTCACAGAAACTGCAGGAGGAAGCAGTTCTGTGTTATATCATTATCACAAAGATGCCAAGACTTATGTACTGTACACGTTTGGACTCCACAGCCTAATGGCAAGAGGTGAAAGAGGATGTCACATATCTTTTTGGCATGACCATGGTTTGTTGCAGATGGCATTTGAACCTGGACATTTCTGTTTGCCTAATAATAAAGATGATCTGAGAGAAATTATTATGGTGTGTGTGTGTGTGTGTGTGTGTGTGTGTGTGTAGAGGATGACACTCTAATCTATAAATACCAATAAGGAAACAAATTGTTTAAAGCACAGAAGCAAACATTTATCTATAACCTATCTAATTCTTTCAAGACAGGCATTTCATTTCTTTGCTCCTTACATTTCTTTACATGATTACCTTAATTAGAAGCACATTCCTCTCACACTGTTTTAATCTTTCACATTTTTTTCCACTTCTAAGCATTCTGCTGGCAAGGCTGCTTATCTGCACATCATTTGCAAGAAATCTTTAAAAAAGTTCAGAAAGCAGTACTATTTTCTCAGTTCTACATAAATAGATATGTAATTTTTATGCAACTCATCAGAGTTTTGCTTATATTCTGTACTTGCATGTCTCCTAGAAATATTTACATCCAGAGAACTCAAAAATCTTTTTTGGACACATATGCAATATAAAGAAAAAAGCAAATGCTTGATAATTATTGGCTGAGATGAGATAACAAATTTTCCTTTTAATGAAGAAAAGTGAAATTGATTTACTTGTTTTTCTGGAGAGTTATGCAGAGATACTGAGTATTGATTAGTGAATACTGAAATGCAATATTCCTAAATCAATATGACTTCATGGTTTTCTCCCATAACAGTTTGTTGTCATCATGGAAGCCATGTCAGATAGATAAAGAGGAGATCCACCGTGTTCCTTGGTATTCACTGTACATCCAAGTTCACAAAACCTACTGGTATTTAAACTGATCTATTGTTTACATATAAGGGATGCTGTGGATCAGTGGCTAGGATGCTCAGCTTGCCAATCAGAAGGTCAGCAGTTCAGCGGTTCAAATACCTAGCTCTGCGTAATGGAGTGAGTTCCTATTACTTGTCCCAGCTTCTGCCAACCTAGCAGTTCGAAAACACGTAAAAATGTAAGTAGAAAAATAGGGACCACCTTTGGTGGGAAGGCAACAGTGTTCTGTGTGCCTTCGGCATTTAGTCATGCTGTCCACATGACCACAGAGATGTCTTCGGACAGCGCTGGCTCTTTGGCTTTGAAACAGAGATGAGCCCTGCCCCTTAGACCTGGAAACGACTAGCACGCGTGTGGAGGAACCATTACCTTATTGCTTACATGTTCCTTACACTTTCTGTGGCATTTAAGGGTTCTCCAACATATCAAAATGATGTTGACTGAATCATTATGAATAATTTGCAATTTATCCAGGCAGAATAGTGAGAAACAATTGAAAGTACTGAAGGACACTTTATTCCTAAGTATTTAGTGTACTACTTAGTACACTTTGTGGCACTAATTATTGCTAAGTAACTACTTTATTACAAAGTACTAAATCTTAGTTATGGTTCCTGTCAAGGAATAGCATCAGTTTAAAATTAGATGTATTGTTTTTATAACCTTTCCAGTTTGGTGTAGTGGTTAAGATCCTTGCCTAGAAACCCGGAGACTGAGAGTTCTAGTACCACCTCGGGAGGAAAGCAGACTAGGTGATTTTGGGCCTGTCACTCTCATATAGCCCAATTTACCTCATAGTCAGTATTTGTTCCTTTTGAATAGTAAAGGTGGGATTAAAAAAACCCTAATAAATCAATAAATAAGCAACATATTGTCCTCAACATATAACCACATTTGAGTCCAAAATTTATGTTGCTAAGTGAGAAATTTGTTAAGTGAGTCTTGCCCTATTTTACGACTTTTCTTGCCACATTTATTAAGTAAATCACCACAGTTGTTAAATTAGTAACAGGCTTGTTAAGTGAATCTGGTTCTCCCATTGGCTTTGCTTATCAGAATGCCGCAAAAGTGGATCCCATGATCCAGGTCACTGAGACCGTCATAAATGTGAATCAGTTGTCAAGCATTCGAAGGTAAATCATGGGACCACGGGGATGCTGCAATGGTCATAAGTGTGAAAATGGTCATAGGTCACCTTTTTCAGTCCCGTTTTAACTTCAAATGGTCACTAAGTGAACTGTTGTAGGTTGAGGACTATTGGTATTAAGAATATAAAAGCTCTGTTGAAAAAGTCTAGAAATCTGCATTTTACAGCGTTTAACTAGATGCAATCAAAAAGATCATAAATATGAAAGGGGGCAATTATTCTCTTCCTCTTACCAAAACATTGCATTTTAGCCATGGTCCTAAATAGATTCAGAAACTGGCATATAGTCTTTGATAGTCCAATTCTCCATGAATTGGTGTAATCTTCATTAAGACCATCCTTTAAACAGCCAACATCACATAAAACAGGGCCAAATGTTACATATGAAGTATGTGTAACGAAATATTAACTACATCCATATCATGTGAAACAGTTATATCATTCCATTCCTCAAAGTGCTAAACAATGTCTTCTATGCAACATCTTTTGCAATGCTTAAGTATCAAGTATCACTTTTTCTGATAAGTCTGTGAAAAATAACAAGAAGTGTAAAACCTTTGCAGGGAAAGTGAATTGAGTCTCCACACACAAAATAAACGGTTGCCCTTAATTCACAAGAATCAGTGATTTTAAATACTGTCTTTTAAAACTTTTCAAAATATTGTCTTTTTAAAAAATTCTTAAAATATTCTTGAAGTATGCCTTATAAATGTTCAAAACAACCCTTTTCACAGATGGTATTTATGATTATCATGGTTGCTCTTTTTTTTTAAAAAAAAAGCCTTGATATTTCAGGCCTCAGCACATTCTTTATTATAAGTTAGTAGCATAGACTGAGATCATTGTGATCTCAAAGACCATCTGAATCTATTATTAT
Source organism: Natrix helvetica (assembly GCF_964273705.1). NCBI lineage: Eukaryota > Metazoa > Chordata > Lepidosauria > Squamata > Natricidae > Natrix > Natrix helvetica. Next base: position 123,260,158 of record NC_138554.1, read on the forward strand.
CAGCTCTCCTTTTAGTTGGCTGATTTTTCTAACAGTTTTCTATCTCAGCTGAGACTTTTATTTTCTCCTACTAAAACTGGCTTGGAGCCTAATTAATTGCCCATGAGCAGATGGAGACCTTCCATTCAAGTCTCAGTTCCACTGAGTCCAGCAGAATATTCCATTAATCAAAAGGGGAGGAAAAAGCACTTTTGACTTATTCTGCCCCCTCCATACTGCACTATCTAATCTTCCATAAGGGGGCCCCTAACTTTTTTCAGCAAATTGTTTTTTTGTGTTTTGAGTAGGTGAGACACAATGGGATTGAGTGAAAGTCACCTTCAAAACGACAGTTATGCTAGTAGAAGCGTTCATGAGTACAATTCGGGAATTATTTTTTCCACATAGGAACAAAGAGTCCTATGTTTGCGTCCTATGTCCTAATACAAACATTGTATTATTGTTCTTTGCTCTATCTTCTATGCTTCCTGCTTTTCCCTGGAGATTTCATTCATTTATCTACCTCCCCTTTTATCGTTTTCATTCCTCAAGGCTCACTTCCATGAATAAGATTGAATATTTTAATCTGTTGGAGTGCAGCTACAGATCCCAGAAGATGGGGGCCTTGCCTAGACAGTACCAGACCAAGTCAAATAGGGACAGCTCAGAATAAATGCTTCCATTACTATTTCAAGAAAAAACCTGGGAGTCAAAACATATGGTACATTAGAGGTGCCGTTCCTTATTTTGAACCACAAAAGCCACAGATTTTTTTTTTTTTGCTGAAACAGACATTTCCTCTACTTGACCATAATTATACCTAAAAAAAAAACACCAAGAGACAGTTCTTTCCATTCCATTATATTCCACCTGCAGGAAATTTCTTGAAATATAAAGGTTCAACTCTGCATGGATTTAATAATCACAAGTAGTTTAATCATAAGCGAGAATTCTTTGCAGAGAGCAAGCAGCTATTTTGCCATTTTAAATAGTTCCTTAATTGCCTTAGGAAGTAGGTTTCTGTGTGCATCAAAAATGCTAATATGTGGACAAATTTTCTTTTAAAATTAAGTAGCTGATACTAAGTAAGTGCTTAATTTATAAGTGCTAAAATTAATGTTAATTTCTAAACAGGTCGTCTCCAAATGGAGTAGCTAGCCTAGGTGATCTGATAGCTTAGACGAAATACCAATGCTTCCCTTCTCAAAATTGTAGTGACAACTAGTAACTTGAAACATAGGAGTGGTATTCACAATGGTAGTACCCTTATGTCGTACCTTTTGAATCCTAATGTCACCCAAGATCCTTGGAGATCTTGATAGATCTTCAGAGTAGTTAACGTTAATATCACACTATCTTCAAAACTATTCTTTATCAGATTTCATCTTGCCCTTTCTCTAAATAATTCATTGTAGATCAATTATGTGAGAAAGATTAGGATAGTTGTAGTGAACCTATGGCATGTGGCAGAGGTGGCACGCAGAGTTCTCTCTGTGGGCACATGCACAGTCATCAGCTCTCTTCCAGTTTCCAGCACACTAGTTGGTCTTTGCGCATGCCAGACCGCTGTAAACCCAAAGACCAGCTGGCTGGCACATACATGCACAGTGGCCAGCTGATCTTCGGATTTCCAGCACTCCGCCACACACACATTCTGGTTTGGGCACTCAATGCCGAAAAGGTTTGGAATCACTGGATTAGGATATGAAATGAGTGATCAATTAGCTGACGAGTTTCATAGCTTAAATAGGGATCTCCATCCATTTTTTAACATGAAGAACTATGACTTGATACAGGACAAGCATTGACATTTATAATCCAGTTTATGAACTGGAACATGACTTATGCATTTTGATGTGAAATCATGGACATCAAAATGTTTCATTAGCTTCCTAATACAATATGTGTACTGATCTTTCAATAAATTGAATGAAATGGTAAAAGCAAGTAATAAATTCAGGTTCTTTCTACACCTCCAATATATTTTCAATTTAGTGGCATTGAATAGGAGTAATGCAAAGTTTATTTCCTCTTACATCTATGCATTAAAAGATAGTATGAGGTCATTAATTTTCATAATCATACTAAAGGGTACCAATAAAAGTTTTCTTTGACTCAAGGGAAAAGTCACTTAGTAATTAAGCAAAATTATTGGACCTGTATCATTCTACCAAATGCCAAGGACAATTTGAATCTAGGAAAAAAGCAGTAAGAAAGGAAGCATAATGCCATTCAACACTTTAGGAATGAAGCATACAGAAAGTCCTCGACTTATGACCACAACTGAGTCCCAAATTTATGTTGCTAAGCAAGACAGTTGTTAAGTGAAATTTGCCCCATTTTACGAACTTACTTGCCATAGTTGTTAAATTAGTAACATGATGGTTCAATGAATCTGGCTTTCTCGTTGATTTGCTTGTTGGAAGATCATAAGAAAAATGATCAAGTGACTCTGGGACACTGTAATGTCATAAATGAGTCAATTGCCAAATCTCTGAATTTTGGTCATATGACTTGGGATGCAGCAATGGTTGCAAGTATGAAAAACTGCTCATAAGTCTTTTTTTTTAGTGCTATGGGCACTGAAGGAGGAGGCCTAATTGACTTTTAAACTATATTTAAGTTGTATCTTGATTGCAGGGCAATAAGATGGCCTCTGCTTAAGAATAACTCGCAAATCTAACATAAAATGTACCTGGGGTTGAGGAACGGTGCCTGCTGCTACTCTAGCAATAGGCGGAAAATATTTTGTTCACCTCAGCAAGAGGCATGGCAGTTTACACCTGCAGTAAATAATATACATTCATTTCATTTTGAGAACTCACGCACGAGACAGTAGAACTGCAACTGCATATAAGGCTAAGTAGCATCATGTCGATGTAAATCCCTATTTCTCTTAAATGGTAAGTTAGCCAGAAATTACTTCCTTCAATTCCTGTGCGCCACTTTCATGTATAAATTGTGTTTCATTTGCTCGAGGGCTGGCGTAAGTCAGACTCTTACGGAAGTATAATATGCATATCCTGTTTGTGCATTAGATAGAAACAGTTTGGGGTAATCTGTACCTTTTGAACATCCTACCTTGCCTTGCTTGTGTGTCCGTAAATATCATGTGCACAAGGAGTATTCCTAATGAGACAGTTAAAGCATTTGGCATTTCTCACACACTTAATTACTTGCATGTAATCTGTTCCTTTATCACACCCAATTCATGCAATAATCAAGTGGGACACAACTTCAATAACATAGTTTTGAATTGTTGCAATCTGAAATTCCACATATTCTAGTTTAGGGATCATAATATCTTACTTGTCAGTAGAATATTTTCAAGAGACTAGTCACAACTGTTCCCAGATTCTTTATAAGTTTGAACATATTTTATTATAAGGGAGTTTTCGTCCATATGTGAAGGACACACTTAAAATTGTGAATAGATTTGTGTGACAGAATGCTCATTTCTGAAGTCAAAGAAACAATTTCAACTAAACAATTAATCGTTTTGCTCATCAGTATCCATAAGTGCAAAATGAGACGGTGTATATATATTCTTACACATATTAACAAGCAAGGTACTCCCACTTCACAACTTCTATTGACTTTTGAAAGCTTCTATTGCCATTTGTAAAGGAATTGTCATGGAACTTTAAATGCAGGCCAGACATTTATTATTGCATGTGGAGCACCAACAATATGTTTGGCACAGCAAACTCTATGGAGTACATTTACATGTACTCAAATACTAATGCTTAGCATTAAGATGCAATTACTATTATTAATCTTAGTATTCAAGTGACATTTTGCCTGGACTTGGCCTATTACTTTTTGCTTTTGGAAGGATGCCACCGGGCCTTTGGAAGCTTTGGCTCAGAAAAACTTGCTCTGACTCAAAACAAAAGACCATTATAATAGTTATTGAAAACAAAAAATAAACTATAGCTCACCAGGAGGAGGAGAAGTGAAGATTCTTTCTTTCTTTCTTTCTTTCTTTCTTTCTTTCTTTCTTTCTTTCTTTCTTTCTTATTTATTTATTTTTTCCTTCTTTACTTTCCTTCCTTCCCTCCTTCCCTCTCACTCATTGTTTTCCCAATATTAAATTGGACAAGTTATTTGTATTTCCATATGTTTTCAAATTTCAAAAGAGAACATTTGGCAGAAATTTTCATGGATAACTGCAGTTATCTTGCCATCCATTTAGTATCCAAGCAGTACATTGAATTATCTCGCCTTGCAACTCCCCAGTTCTGCAGTTCCTGATCTTTTTATGCTTCATTTAAATTTTAAAGGAGGATGTAATAAGGGAACTCCTATGTCTCCCCCATCCCCAACTGGGAAGTGAGGGGGCAAGAGAAGTGTCACAGTTTGAAAAGATTAAGACCGCAAAACAAACTCAACAGTAACAGCCTTCTCTATCACCTTCAGTAATAAGAGCACAGAACACCTGCAAGAGAGATTAAAAATAAATTCTCAAGCATTCTGAGAATAAGATCAAAAATAGAAGCTTGCTCTGAGAAGAAAGCTTTTGACAAATTGTAAGGCAATTTTCAGCACTGCACTTTTTCTGATGATTTCATCAACCGTGTTTTTCTCTTTTTGTTATATTCAACAGGCAAAGAAGTATAATTGATGAACCCATTTGTGAACTCCAAATGCCTTTTTATCCTGGATAAATCTTGAAATAAGTTCAGATCTTAAGGAAACTTTGCATAAATATTGTACCCCCACAAAACATAAAAGCTTCACAATACATTTCAGTTCTAATCTATACAATCAATACAATACAATACAATAGTAGAGTTGGAAGGGACCTTGGAGGTCTTCTAGTCCAACCCCCTGCCTAGGCAGGAAACCCTATACCGTTTCAGACAAATAGCTATCCAACATCTTCTTAAAGACTTCCAATGTTGGAGCATTCACAACTTCTGGAGGCAAGCTGTTCCACTGATTAATTGTTCTCACTGTCAGGAAATTTCTTCTCAGTTCTAAGTTGCTTCTCTCCTTGATTAGTTTCCACCCATTGCTTCTTGTTCTACCCTCAGGTGCTTTGGAGAATAGTTTGACTCCCTCTTCTTTGTGGCAACCTCTGAGATATTGGAACAATGCTATCATGTCTCCCCTAGTCCTTCTTTCTCTTAAGCTAAACATACCCAGTTCCTGCAACCGTTCTTCATATGTTTTAGTCTCCAGTCCCCTAATCATCTTTGTTGCTCTTCTCTGCACTCTTTCTAGAGTCTCAATGTTTTTCAATATTTGTAACAACCGCAAAGAAGCAGGCTACCAGCTGAGTCATAGCATTTAAAAATTCTCATCTTACCTCTCAACAACCATCAAAGACCATTTCTACTAAAATCATTACTGTTTAGATACTTATCTATCTCTTATTTCTAAAATTTAATATACATTTACATATCTGTAAGGAATAACAAATTAAATATTCAAACATGAAAAAATAGGATATTGCTATGCAAATCTTTAGTATTTTGTTTAGGTATTTACATTTCTAAATAATACATTTAAATTATTTATTATTAACAATAAAATAATAATAATGTATTTATTATTAATATATTATTACATTCAAGTATTTTAATTTTCAAAGTGTTTGCGAGTCAACCTCCTTAAGATAATATGAAGAATTATGGACATAGCCAATTCTTTTGTAAACATTTAAGATAAAGCACTATTTGAAAAAAGTGTTCTTGGAAAAATCTCAAAATAAGGTGTTGTGTGAACTCCTACTCTTCTATGCTCTAATTTATTCAACAGAATAGAGCTGTTAAGATTTGTAAACAGGCTGGTGAAGAGCTATAAACTAAAAGGTTGGGTTTTTTATATTGAACAATATAACAAGAATAAAGTCGATGGTAAGAAAGGAAGAGAAAAAGTGGTAAGTACAAAAGATAGAATGAAAAGAAAACCTGCTTCAAATTTGGGCAAAGCAGAAACCAGGTTTTATGCATCTTTCTCATCCAAGAAACATCTTATGTCTTTCAGAATAATCAATGCAATATTCTCAGATGGAGGGGTGTCCATTAGATTTCCCCCCTCCCCCTCCAACCTCCAGTCTGCTGCTTGGTGTTGGCTGCAGCCCATTAGGAACCCGGGCATGGAAGTGGTGGGTGAGTGAACACACAAAGTTTCCTTTGTGAAAGCGACATGCACACACACACAAAATTATCTCATTTTCCCCGCTTCAGTTGCCCTCACCGCTCCAGCAAGTGGGAAAGGTTGGGAACCACTGCATTAAACTGTGTGAATAACAACAACCTTCTGTTGCTGAGGTAGAAGATCTAGCCTGTGTATATTTGTGGTACATATTGGAAAAGGGGATATCAATTCCTATGATCCAGGAAAAAAAATGGATGAGATTATCTTGACAAAAGTTTGAGATATATTATACTTTAGGAAACAGAAGAGAAATTTTCCATCAGCTTCCTATTGACCCCACTTCTCTAAAATTAATTATTTTTGCATTCTGTTTTAACAAATACAATTATTACATATTTTTGGATAATTCTTTGTTGAACCTAAATTCTTTTTTTAGCTAGGGGCAAAGCATTTATTGGCATTAATATGAATTATCATAGTAGATTTTCTTAACAAAATCTATTCTAATATCAAGAGAGAGTCATGGTTGGTATCTTTCCAAGAAATCCATTTATGCTTACCACAATTAAAATCTTCTCTTTCAATTGGCTGGATTTAAATTAAATTTAGTGATATAGTCATATTTAAAGCAGATCCGCTGAAAGCAGTGGGATTCAGTTCATTCAATATTCTGAATCTAAACCAATGAAATTCAGCTTCAAATTAGAAGCCACAAGCCCATAGCTTAGTGCCTTTTGCACCAAATGTGTTTCATATAAAGTATATTGTACTATTCTAATACAATGGTGATGATGTATGAGTTAATGTTGCCAAGGCACACAACACACAACCCAAGAAGTGCAGCAAAAATGGGTGAAATCTGCCCTGGCACAAATCTCAATCTATAAATCTTGCAAGAGCAACAAGTCTAGGAGGTCACTGAAGTCATAGACCTTCAGCTGGCACAATATTCCACATAGGATTTTGATCAGAACAGATAATCGGAGAGTTTCTAAATTAATTTCATTTTTGGTGGGATGAAAACATTACAATAGCGTTCCACACTTCTACCATTTTTGGGCAATCAAGAAAAACACCATGGTTATGGTACTGAATTTTGCTGAAAAGGTACTCTGCCATTTTATTTGATTCTAGTTATGATTTACGATGGTCTCTTCAATGAAGTCTTAATGATAATAGCTTCAATGTTCAAATCAGTTTACTTGAACAAGGAAAGTTTTAACTGGACTAGCCAAGTCCAATATATCTTTCTCTGCTGTATATCATTTTATTTTATTTATGGATGAGATTATCTTGACTTAAGTAATTTTCTAATTTTATTTTATTTCTATGATCAGCGCTTTCTTTAGTTTGCCTCTAGAGGTCAAACTGAAGTAAAAGGAAGTCCCATTCCATGGCAAAGAAGATCAATCCATTGACAAATACACTTTCAATCCTATGCCAGGTTTTTAAGCTTTGACTGAATGGGATCCTCATAATCAGTCTTTTCTAATATATTTTGAAACTATTCACCTATGTGCATCAAACCAGAGACTATCTGGGGCATTGTTTATGAATTTTCAAGACTTCTCTATATGCCAAATTCACTTGCTTTTCTAATAGTAAGCTATTATTAATACAGCAGTAATAATAATAAGCATTGGCTCAGTTTCATATAAATTCATACTGAACCGTAATTAGACTTACAAAAGTCCTGATTATCTTCAATTCTATTGATTTTAAGTGTAATGAAATCTGAATTTTGCCTAGAATCTTTATAAGCATGATACCAAGTAGGAAATAATGCAATTCATTTATAAAACATGTGTTTCATTTCCACACTGGGAAATCTTTAGTTTAACTCAGTTGATGGAATATCTTCAGATTATATATGAAGCAAATCACATAAAGGTCAAAAAAACTATATACCTGAATTTAGCATATATGAAAGGAGTATAAAGTACTGTAATTATAAACAAGATCAGAACCGAATAAGAAGCCACATTACATGAATTTATCATTAAATATTAAAATTTCTAAGTTCACGAGTACTTTATGATTTTTTTCTAAAAGGAAGAGTCTACTTTTTCCTTCCTAGCTAATAAGGTTGAGTAAATACTGATTTCCTGGGAAATTAGCACTGTGTCCTCCTATAAATCAAAGATGTACAATATATGAAATTCCAGCTGTGGTTGAATTACCAACTATTCCTAGCTCTGCAGTTCACACAGCTCTATTATTGCAAGTAGTCCTTGACTTAACACCACTATGGGGATCAGAATTTCTATTGCTAAGCAAGGTAGTTATTAAATGAGTTGTGCCCAATTTAATGAACTTTTTGCCATGGTTATTAAGCAAATCACTGCTGTTGTTAAGCACGAATCGTTTGGTTATTAAGCAAATATGGCTTCCTACATGATTTTGTTTGTCATGAACTGGTTGGGAAAGCTGCAAATAACGATCCTATGATTCAGAGATTCTTCAAACATTGTAACAAATGTCAGGTGCTCAGCACTTGATTTTTGATCATGTGATTTGGGGGAATGCTATGTCAGTGGTTGAGAGCAAGGACTAGTAATAAATCATCATTTTATAAATAGCATTATAATTTGTTTATTTATTTGTTGTCTGGTAAGCCAACCAGAATATATAAAAAAAGAATGCATACATATTTCACAAATAAATAGCATTAGATGACAAATTTTGGATGTATTGACTGAAGGCAGTTCCTATAACCTCTTTGATTCTGAAAAAGGAGAACAGTTTTTTCCTTCTCTTTTGTTGAAATAATTACACTGCATCTAATCACTTCTATGGCAGTTGAATGTCGTTTACTATCTTACTTTTATTTTTCACTCACAATAAAATGAATTGCAATAATATAGTGTGAATATATATCCAAAATTTAGAAGCCACAAGGGTCAAATTTAAAATAGCAATTGAGCGAATTGTTGCTAATATTATAGTGCCTATTATTCAAACACATTGTAGTTTATGATGAGTGCATACCCCAAATTTGAATTACATTACTATTTAAATGCAAAGTTAACTAATATTCCTCATGAATAGTTGAGTAGCATATAACAAAAGGATTTGGGAGTGATCTTTAATGCCTGCTTTATACTGGAAATGGCTAGATTTTATTTATTTATATATGCAGATTTTTAAGGTAGATGCAAAATAAACTGAAATGCAATTGTATTTTCTAGCTGCACAAATGCCCCCCCCCCCATGGTTTATTCTGTATCTTGAGAAGCAAGATATTATTCTATCCTATTTTTTATTAGTGGCGGGGGGGGGGGGGAGGAGGAGAAGTAGCTGTCTCTTCTTTTACTAGCTCAACTTGGCTACTAAGAAGATTCAAGAGCTCCTTACTTTCACCAATGTCAGTAGACATGATTAATGGCAAAACGTATGAGATTAATTCTACCTGGTGTTAATCCTTTTCCATCCTGATTGAATTCCTTGATTAAATGCATATGGAAAATTCAGGCAGAAAGATGTAAGCAACCCCTTAAGATTTGACTACCACTTTCCAACAGATATTTTCAGAAGCAAATGTGGAAAGATAAGAAAGTAGTATTTTCAGAGGCTTATTTAAGCTATTAGAAACATTACTACTTGAAATCATTAAACACTATGACAATCAGGCATGACACATTTATGTCAATAATGCGAAGGACAAAAATCCTGCAACACAAGGTTAAACCCAAGGTAGAAAGACAAATTTTAGCTGACAGTTAACATTATTAAATCCCTCCAATTTAGACATTCTATACACAAAAAAGCAATAAAACCAATTAGCTTCTCATTAAAAGATAACTCCCTTCTCAAAAGCTGTATTAATAAAATGTCAAATTGTATTTTTAAACATACAGATTAAGCTCTTGTCAGCTAATCAGTCTCTCAACAGGTCAAACCTTGTTTGTTTTGAATGTGGTAAGAACATAATTACAGTGAAACTGTTTTTTATAAAATATGTTAATCAACACCATCTTTAATTCCAGAAGGCACAGATCAGACTAGCTGTATATTTCTTGAACACTATTATGTATATACATATATGCACGCGCGCGCGCATACACACACACACAAAATTCTATCTATATTACTGCTTTCCTTTAATTCTATGAATGCCTAGTGTATTTTTTTTTCAATTTTCCAAATATAAACCCGCCACAACCTAGTGATCTATAGATGTATTGTACTTCCAATTCCATCAGCCTCAGCTAGTATGGCTATTAGGCTTGACAGTCAGAGTGATGGAAGCCATATTGGTTGAATACCAATTTATTGAATGCTTCTTTTATCACATCAGTCAGGTTTCTAATAACATATTTCTTTGGGCACTGAAAATACCACAGTTAAAATTCTGAGTGCATTGCCTATACTCTCCATTTGTGTTTCTCATTTTTTTCAGAAATGTATTACATTTTGGAGAAACAAAGAGATATGTAACTTATAAGTGATTTATATATCACAAAGAGGAAAAAACTTTGAGAATACTTATGTTACCAAGAAGAATTTCCTCAACCCAACTGAACTTTACAACTATGGTGTAAAGATGACTAAGAAAAGAAAAAATGTATTCTTCAAAATGGTAGCAATTCAAGCATTTGTTACAAAAAATGCTGTAAGAGACATTCCGTTTTAACTCCCATAATCAAATGGTTGGGTTGGCAAAGGATTAGAGAGTAGATAAAGTACAACATTCTGAGGAAACGAGGACATTTTATAAGAGCACTGCTAAAGCAGTACTGGATTAACATAAACTTCAGTAAAACTAAGACAGCAATGTTTATGGAGATTCTCAGTCATCCAGGTCATGGTTGTCCCAAATGTGCTTTTTCAAAAAGCACCTAGACTTTGTTTTTAAGAGCTGAAGGAGCTTCTTGCCTTCCTTCATTGCTGGAGGGATGGTAAGGGGCCGTGTCCCGCTAAGAACATCTGAAAAGACGCAGACATCAACTGGGCCCTGTTATCAGATACCAATACGTCCGGGCACCCATGAGTTGCGAACATCTTTCGCAATGACTTAATCTCGGTAGTGGTCGATGGCATTAGGATGACTTTCACCCACTTTGAATATGCATCAACCACTACCAGGAACATCTGTCTGTGGAATAGTCCTGCAAAATCCAAATGGATCTTAGCCCAGGGAGTCTTGGGTCCTCTCACTTCCTAGGTTGTGCCGTGGGGGGAGCTGGCCTGGCCTGCTGACATTCCTGACACCTAGCCACCCAATGTGCAATATCCTGATCCAGAACAGGCCACCAAACGTAGCTCCGGCCCAGGGCCTTCATCCCTACTATCCCAGGGTGCCCCTCGTGCAGACAGTGGAGGATAGGTTCCTGAAGTTGAGGAGGAATGACCACCCTATGGCCCCACAGTAGGCACCCTGCTTGTACCGACAGTTCATGCTGCCTGTGCTTGAACTGCAGGAACTGCAAGGTAAGCTGCGTCTGCGGCCAACCCCTCCTTACCCAATCTAAAACCTGAGCCAGAGTAGTGTCCCTAGCCGAATGTGTGGCAACATCTGTGGCTGTTAAGGGAACCGGGAGGTCCTCAATCAGTAAAACCAGACGGTCAGGATCTGGGTCAGCCTTGGTCGCCAGCAGGGGGCAACGGCTTAGGGCATCTGCATGCCCCACCTGTTTCCCGGACCGATAGATTAGCTTATAATTGTATGCAGCGATGAATATGGCCCAACGGGATATGTGGGGTGATAAGATGGAAGGAGTTTGCCTATCACCTGCAAATAAACCCAATAAAGGCTTATGGTCTGTCACTAACTCAAAGAAACGTCCGTAGAGGTAGTTGTGGAATCGTTTAATTCCACCTACCGCTGCTAATGCCTCATTTAATTGACTATAATTTCGTTCTGGAGGGGACAAAGTCCTTAAAAAGTATGCCAGAAGTGCCTCAGACCCATTTGGAAGCTTGTGGCTCAGGACAGCACCCACCCCAAATGGTGACGTGTCACATGTGAGCGTCAGGTGAAGGTGGTCGCAATACTGGTGGACAAGGACAGCATTGGATGTTAAAAGCTCTTTTACAGCCACAAAAGTGGCAGCCTCCTTACGACCCCACCTTCACGTATCCATGTTATTGAGGAGCTGATGTAGGGGCTCCACTACAGAGGCTTTATGGGGCAAAAACATAGAGTAGAAATTTAGGAGACCAAGGAAAGCTTGCAATTGGGCCTTATTGGTTGGTACAGGAGCCTGCTTAATGGCTGCTATCTTGACGGTGGTAGGATGGATGCCCTTGGCATCAATCAGATACCCCAAATATTCCACTTTGGTTACCCCTATCTGACACTTAGAAGCTTTAACCCCACCTCTTGGAACTTCGACAAAATGGCAAGCAACCTTGCCATGAGTTCAGTGCTGTTTCTGGCAGAAATAAGCACATCGTCAAAGTATGGGACAACTCCCGAGATGCTGTGGAGCAATCGCTCCATGAGGCTCTGAAATATGCCCGGGGCTACACTGACACCAAACTGGAGCCGCCGGCATTTAAAAGCTCCCCTGTGGGTGATGATAGTCTGCATTTCCACAGCAGCAGCATCCACAGGAAGCTACTGATATGCCTGGACAAGGTCCAGTTTGACGAAAATGGACCCCCGTCCCAACATATGAAGCAGTTCCTGTACTACAAGGACAGGGAAGGGATTGGATTGGAGACCCCTGTTTATTGTGCATTTAAAATCCCCACACAATCTAATGGAGCCATCGGATTTCAAAGGAATCACGATGGGGGTCTCACATTTGGAATAATCCATGGGCTCGAACCCCTGGGGCAATCAACTTGTCTAGTTCAGCATCCACTTTTGGATGCAGGGCCAGGGGGACCCTCCTGGGCTTGAGACGGATGGGAGCAATCTGAGGGTCCAAATGAAAACTAATGGGGGTTCCCTTATAAAATACCTAACGACCCATCAAAAACTGCAGCAAACTCCTTCATCAGGCCTTCAAACTCATCAAGGCCCGTTGTTGCATGCACCCCAGTGACGCTGAGGCCCGGGGCATCAAACCAGTCCAGGCCCAGTAGACTGGGGAGGTTGCCCTGGATGACGATGAGGGGAAGCCTGCCCTTAAAACTTGGACCACTTGCAACCAGCTACTGCCTACTACTGGAATATAGTTCCCCTGATAGCCCGCAACTTAATAAAACAAGGTGGCAGGCACTTCTTGTCTAGGGAAGGTACCAAACGCTTGATAGTAGACCAGGATACAATAGAGTTTGAAGAGCCTGTGTCCATGCAACAGGCCTTGCCCTCGTGTTGGATGCTGAGATAAATCTTATTGCCTGATGTTGCATTGGTCTGGCTGGTCGGCAGAACGGCCTGCCACTGTTCGCAAAAAATTGCAAAACAGTCCTCTGAGGTGTGGTAAGACTGTGACTTTGGCTTGCAATAAGATGAACTGTCAGCTGGTTGACCTTGAGGAGGAGATGGTGCGTGGCACACTTTAGCCAAATGTCCTTTTTTTCCACACTTGTGGCAAATAGCTCATTTGAAACAATACCAGGCATGGGCATGGTTCCTGCTACAACCAGCACAGTGGCTCTGAGATAATTTCTTTCGTGAATGCCCTGCTCCACCGCTGCTGTTTTGAGGCAGTCAATGCCAGCCTCATCGGTGTCAGGCGAAGAATGTTTGTCCACTTCCCTGCGATGAATAGGCACAGTCTTAGTAGATGGTAACGCAGGGGGTGCCGCGGCTTGACCCCTTTCAAACTTGGCAGAGGACTCATTGGACATCTCAGAGGCACGAGCCTCATCTAACGCCATTTGCAGGCTGAGCTCAGAACGTGCCAACAAATGGCAATGCAGCCTCAAATCAGTCCCCCCGCACACAAATTGCTGAAGTAGGGAGTCATCTAGATTAGGAAAATCGCAGTGCAATGCCGCAGCCCTGAGAGCAGCCACATACTGGGTCACTGACTCCCCTCCTTCTGAAGCCTTTGTTGGAACACCTAGCGCCAAAGCCCTAGCTGTTCCGAGCATCTCGCGCCCACAAGCATTTAGGAATTGGGCTCTCTTTCCCTCACTAGGCAAGTTAGCCAGATGGTTTGCCTCGAGGAAGCATTTGAAACGGTCAATGTACACCTCCCAGAACTCTAACCCTGGTGCAAACGGTGCAAAATTGTTCCGTGGCCATTCTGAGGGAGACACGTTCTGAGGAGATTGCCTCAGTGATTAGCCAGAAGCCTTGTGTTAATTAAAAAAAAAACCCTTTCTTACATGATACAGCTCTTCCTATGCCTCAGAACTTGTCGCCAGTATTAAATTCAAAGGGGTGGCAATGAGTGAGGCAAGGCAGGACTCGAATCACAAGGCTTTATTAGAACTGCTTACGCAACAGCAACTCCAGAACCAGTGAGCTTGAACAGTTCCCGCTTGACAGCAATTTATATGCAGGCAGTCCCACGGTTAGCCAATCAGGGAATGGTGACTTTCCCGCTCTTGCCACGTGCGCGCCTCAACCAATGGTGAGCCTCGGAGACAGCCATGTCTCCGAGGCTAAGACATAACACAGACAAACAAGCTAACAGATAAATAATAACCTAATCAAAGAACCACTAAGAACACTCCCAACAATACTCACAGGGCAAGTCACTGATGTATAAAATGGGAGCAAACCCCACCCTTAGCACTGATAATATTACCTATTTTGGTAATGAAATGTCTGCAGGAAAACAATCAAATTCAGAGACCACCAGAGTCTCAACAATCAAGGAAGGCATTGATCATATATACACACACATACATACACATGGAAAAAGAATTAATGGATAGTGATTTCTTTTTCATCTGAAATATAAGGAATATATTTTAGAAATTTTCTACTCTTATGCACACATACTTAGAATAACAGAGTTGGAAGGGACCTTGAAGGTCTTCTAGTCCAACCCCCTGCTTAGGCAGGAAACCCTGCACCACTTCAGACAAATGGATATCCAACTTCTTCTTTAAAACGTCCAGTGATTAATTGTTCTGTCAGGAAATTTCTTCTTAGTTCTAAGTTGCTTTTCTATCATCTATCTATTTATCTATCTATCTATCTATCTATCTATCTATCTATCTATCTATCATCTATCTATCTATCTATCTATCTATCTATCTATCTATCCATCCATCCATCCACCCACCCACCCACCCATCCTCTATCTATCTATCTATCTATCTATCTATCTATCATCTATCTATCTATCATCTATCTATCTATCTATCTATCTATCTATCTATCTATCTATCTATCTATCTATCTATCATCTATCTATACATACATACATACATACATACATACATACATACATACATACATACATACATACATACATACTTACTTACTTACTTACTTACTAACACATATTGCTATACATAATACTTATTTTTTCTACCATTGTAACTATCTTTTCGGTAAAATTCTCCCTGTGGCAATATGTAGAAATTAACTAATAGGAACCCAAAATATTTTCTATCTTTCCTTAGAGCTGTCCTTGCTCATGAGGAAAAAGGTATTCCTAATAGCTACTTAAGGGTTTACTGTCTATAGGCATTCTCAGTTATCCAGGTCATGGTTGTCCCAAAGATGCTTTTTCAAGAGACAACTGGACTTTCTGGTTTTTCTTTGAAGAAGCTTCGCTTCTCATCCAAGAAGCTGCTTCAGTTAAAGAAGCTTCTTGGATGAGAAGCACAACTTCTTCAAAGAAAAACCAGAAAGTCCAGTTGCCTCTTAAAAAAGCACCTTTGGGATTTTCAAGGGCTTAACAAGGACTCTTACCCCAGCTTCAAGTCTGTGCCTGGTTAATCAGAAATAAGTTTGTTGCGACAATGCAAGCGGGACCCTGTATGAGATTAAAATGATGGCTACAGCCTATTTCTTGGTGCTGCCTGATATACTATTCCTATAATTTCCAGATAATTTCCAGATTTCCAGTATTCTTTGTCTGATTATGAATCTAGAAGACCTGTGAGCAATATACAACAGTTGTATTGATTACCAAAAGGCATGGGACAAATAGACATATAGACAGTACTTTAGAACTACTGTATATATCAGGGGTGGGGAACTGTGGCTCTTTTGCGACTTGTGGACTTCAACTCCCAGAATTCCAGAACCAACATAGCTGCCTCAGGAATTCTGGGAGTTGAAGTCCACAAGTCGCAAAAGAGCCACAGTTCCCCACCCCTGGTATATATAGACAGTACTATAGAACCACTCAGAACAAAAAGACAGCTGGTAAAAAATCAAGCACTAGTTTTAGAATTATCAGGCATCTGAAGAGGCAAAGGAGGACACAAACAATTAAAGAGACAAACATATTGGGTGGGGAGAGAAGAACAACCTAAAGATTTAATACAGGTTGTCCTTGACTTATGACCACAATTGAACCCAACATTGCTAAGTGAAACATTAGTTAAGTGAGTTTTACCCCATTTTACGACCTTTCTTCCCACAGTTAAGTGAACCACTACACTTGTAAAACTAGTGACACGGTTGTTAAATGAATCTGGCTTCCCCAATGACTTTACTCATCAGAAGCTGATCACAGGACCCCGGACATTGGAACTGTCGTAAGTATGAACAAGTTGTCAAGTGCCTGATTTTTGATCATGTGACCAGGAGGAAGCTGTACTGGTTGTAAGTGTGAAAAATAGTGTGAAAAGTCACTTTTTTCAGTGCCGTTGTAACTTTCAATGGTCACTAAAGGAACTGTTATAAGTTGAGGACTACCTTTATTTGTATTTGCCTACATTGGAAAGGAAGAAATTACAAGTGAGAAATTTGTGGAGAAGGGAGAATACATATTGACAGAAATATGCTAACACCAGCTTTTCACCTAGTGTGACCCAGTTATGAGCCAGTTAAGAAAGCAAAACCTATCACCATGTAACTGATTAAGGTCTTGTCAATTTCAGGCAGCAAGGCAATCAGCAGGAGAATACTAATCAAGAATGAAAAGTTAACAAGCCGCAAAACTAGATTGTTAACTTGCATTTCATATTATTAGGCAAGTGCGTTATAGTGTTTGTTCAAAATTATCACAGCACTGAACAAACAGTATTTATGGTAGGTTCTCAGAATTCAGGTCACTGCAACATCCTTGTGGTCACGTGGTCATGATTTCCAATCTTTGCTGCTGGCTTTTCAGCAGCAAACTCAATAGGTAAACAGCAAAACGTTGGAAGCTATGGTCATGTGAGGTCCTCATAGTCCTCACTTCAGAAATTGCCATCACTAAGTGGTGCCATCACTTGATGTTGTGCTTTATGACTGCATCACTTAAAAATAGTAATTCTGATATCTATTGCTGTCATAAGCCAAGGACCACTGTACTAAAAAAGAGACATGAGTACTCAAAGATAGTCATATCCTCTTTTGGCCAGACCTCATGAAACCCTAACCAGACACAGGGATAAATTAGTGTTCATAACAGAACAGAACAAAACAAAACAGGGCACAACAGAATAGAAAAGAATAGCACAGCATGGCACAGAGCATAGGTAAAATCAACCCCCCTCCTTTCATTTTCATCAATAGTTTATCTCTTGGAGATTTTTGCATTGCCAGACAAATTTAACAGAATAGCAGTATAACAGAGTTGGAAGGGACCTTGGAGGTGTTTTAGTCCAACCCCCTGCTTGGGTAGGAAACTCTATATCATTTCAGACAATAGTTGGCCAATTTCTTCTGAAAAACTTCCGGTGTTGGAGCATTTACAATTTCTAAAAGCAAGCCACTGATTAGTTATTCTAACTATCAGTAAATTTCTTCTTAGTTCTAGGTTGTTCTCTCCTTGATTAGTTTCCACCCAATTGCTTCTTGCCTTGCCTTCAGGTGCTTTGGAGAATAGGTTGACTCCAGTGGTGGGTTCCAGATCCTGTTCCAACTGGTACAGCCCACTGTCGTCCACATGGACGTGAGCAGCATGTGCGCATCTTACTGTCCATCAATGCCTCCACGACGCTCAGCTGCTCAGCAGAGCATCGTGCAGGCACTGTATGCGCTATGCGCGTGCACGGAAGTGCCGAAGACTTTAAAGACAGGTTAGGAGCGTGGGCGGGCAGGTGAGTCCTTCAGAGCACGGTACCAGAATGGTACCCGGACTCCAGGCAGGCTCTGGTATGCCCGTACCAGGGCGTACCGCCAGCCACCCACCATTGGTTGACTCCCTCTTCTTTGTGGCCCCTAGTGTTTCTTTTCATTAAAATAGACGTACCCAATACCCTGTTTTTTATATGTTTTAGCCTCCAGTCGCCTAATTATCTTGGCAACCAAAATTAGATGTAGAGTTCAGAAATATCTCATTCAAGCAACAAGGGTGTGTGCAAAATAATTAAATATTGACACTTAGAAAATAAAAATAGGTGGTTCCCTTATAAATTTTGTGATCCATATCCAAAACTGCACTGTGGGTTCTAATGTCAACACACAATATTCTAATTGATTTTATGAAGAGATAATGTTCACTGTAAAAAATACAGAAAATATTATCTCAATACATTTATTAGAAAAATGATTGCAGGTATCAACGTCACTATTCTTTCTTATACTTCTTCCATGTAGTCTATCAAATATTCTATCAAATCTCTTGAAAATGATTGAGAAGAAGAAAGTCTGCTGCTCACTAAAACAACTTCATCCTTTTTCAGGCTTCTACATTGCCACTATATAAGCATCACATTAATATTACTTTAATGACCGATTAGAAATTTTAACACCCATGTCACCAGCATATCTGTATCTTCCATTGGCATCTTTTTGGGTCTCTGCGTCTGCAGATATTATGCCTTTTAAAAGCTTGTTCTAATTTTAAAAATCAAATGGGAAGCTGTGAGGTTTCAGCTTAACCGTATTTCTCTGTACTACCACCTTACTTCTGTAATTGATGCTTGGGGAGCCCATTTTCATGTACCACAAGAACACAATGTTATTGTTTACAGCAATTTTAGTCCTGAACCCTGATCAATAGACATGTCAGCAGTAACCTGCTTAATCTAATTCTTCCTATTGCATCTTAAAGCACAGAGTTTGCAATTTTACTGAAAAAGTCCCCACAGACAGGAAATGGTTTGGAAAGTTTACTCTGCAGTTGATGGTGATAGACTTATCCTCCAGTCTTTCGACTGTTTTATTCAGCAGAACGGCCATTCTAAATGTTTTATGAATGGCACTAATGTAAACAAGGCAATTGCAAGTATCTCTGAATATAAAAGCCATCAAGGGCAATTGGTTTGGCAACAGAACTGGGAGTTTTAAAACTATCACGCAGTTCGGAGTCAGAGTAAATTGCATTAATACAGATGTACCTAGCTAAAATAAACTGCAACGAGTGTAACAGTTCGTCCATCCCTTCCTCTTTGTTTTGCTGAATTATTCCTCTTTGTAAATACTTTTCTTGGACAACTTATATTTAACTGACATCAGATTTAAATCAAATATAAACATAAGCCCAGTCTGTATTGAATAAATTCTATAGAAGAAACATTGCCTAATACTTTGTGGAAAAAATATATGTTTAAAGTGGGTTCTTAAGTTATTGTATTAATATTCTGAAGTTAGGAAAAAGCATATTTATGTGATTTTGATGTTTATCCTGCATAGATTTCTTGCCAAGCAAACCTAACACAAGAAAAAATTCTTTTCTATTCCTATCTCATATTCGGTTTTGGGTTAAATATTTACAGAATAAAGTATGGAGGCAGGAATAGTAACATTCGTTCTTATAAGAGCAAAGAAATATCTCCAGGTAGTCATCAACATATGACTGATCCAGTGGTGGATTCCGGATCCCGTTGCAACCAATACTGTGCAATGGGGCCCAGCGTCCACCACATGAATGTGCATGTGTCCTTACCTCTTGCGATGCCTCCCGGAGCCTCCGTGATGCTCCAGCTGCTTGGCAGAGCGTCACGCAGGCGCTGTGCACTCCATAAGCGTGAGCACCAAAGAGCTCAAATACAGGTGAGGAGCTTGGGCAGGTGGGTGGGTCCTCCAGAGCACTGTACTGGAAGGGTACCCGGTACTCTGGGCAGGCACCAGTACACCGGTACTGGGGCATACCACTTGCAACCCCTCACTGGACTGATCATTTCACAATTGTTTGCATTAGGAAAAGCCTTGTAATGACTACAAAGTGCCTCTGGCCATTTTATATGGACACTCTCCACTTGGGCAGTCATGTGACTGGATTTCAAGCAATTGGCAACATTGGCGATGTTTTGCCAAGTAGCCTACAATCACATGATTGCCATTTGCAAACTTCTCTGACAGTTTCCCCAGAAAGTCAATATGCATCTGGCTGGAAAGATAGCTAGTGGAAAGGATAGCAGACAGAGAAAAGGATTTTCTCTCTTTTCTGTGCAAGGAGGAGAAAAACCCAGGGGTGGGCTGCTACAGGTTCGGCCGCGTTCGGGAGAACCCATAGCTAACGTTATGGCCAGTTTGGACAACCTCCAAATCCCACCCCTGGCTGGCCCCTCTTACTCCACCCCTCCACTCCCAGGAGTCTCCATGTGGCCCATTTTGGATGCAAAGTAAATACAGGTCCCACACGGAGGCTCAGGGAGAGGGAAAAATGGGCCTCCCAGAATTTCTGGAAGGCCGGAAATTGTCCCATTTCCAGTCTCCGGAGGGTCTCTGAAGGTGAATCGCTCTCCCCTATGATGCAGGAGGCCAACTTGGCCACGCTCACCCAGCAACGGGGCAGAGAACTCGGTTTTAAGCCCATCTATGTAAAACCAACTGTCTGCTGGTGCAAATGCCATTAACAAACACCAACCTTCTGAACCTTTCAGAAGGCTGGCATTAGAGGAAGAGAAAATAGTAGTGAACACCAGCCTTACAAAATGATCACATTCACTAGTGTTTTTGCCAGATTTATTCCTCCAGCATGCGGAGAGATTTCCCCTTTTATCTGAGGGCGTCTGGAACAGACTGCCTTGGTAGTCAACAGCTGAAGAATAATGCAAGTTATTATGCTAGAACCTGGAGAGAGACCTTGGTTATTAAGCCTCAGTAGTTGGATAATGATCACAACTGGGAGAGCTGTAATTGCAGTTGTGTGAAATGGTCATGTGGATGATTCACTTAACTACTGTTCAATGACTGAAATTCCAGGTCAATTGTGGTCTTAAGTGGAGTACTACTAGTTCTTGTCATTGTACCTGAACTCTGCTTGGAGAGACAAAAAGCAGTTTACAATCAAGCCTAGTCAAGAATGATATGCAGCAATCCAGGTAACCTTCAGTTTTTTATTTGCTAGCATCCAGTAGATGGAATCTTGCCAGACTAAACTCTCAGATATACTAGTGGATGTACTTCTATGGAGTGGAATTCTAACTTTCTTTCTCTAATTCCAGTTCAGCTCCTGGCTGTGTCGCTCCTGTCTTACCTCACCCTCCCTGGAATGTGTTCCTGCTTCCTGGGAAACAGCCACTTAACTGAAATCCATAACACCCAATCTGTTTCTGTTCAACAAACAAGAAATTCTAGTTTTGTCCATCAATCAAAGAGAAAAGGCTCACAAATTGCTGTTTAAGAAAAGTAGAGGTAGCCTAAGCTTGAACTGCACATCAGCACAATATATTCCTTGTTTCTTCCTAGCCTTCAGAACTATCTCCTTCTGCCACTATTTCACAGTGTGTGCTTGAGAACAATGTCTCCTTTAATTGAGCTGCTTTGTGTGGGAAAGGAAGGTCAGAACAATGGGATAAATATACCATAAATAAACAAGCAAATTGGACAAATGTCATATTTATTAACTCACCTAATAACTATACAGTTGTTATATAGTTGGGGTTGGTTATTACATCTGGGTTATAAAAATCCACATGGCAGTAAAAAGGTCCCACCAGTTCTAATACTAATAGTCATTTGTATTTTTTGCATCTCAAATTTGGTACCCTAAAGTAGATACCACCAGGAAATCCCTCAAGGGTTTGAGAGTTGAGATAGAAAAGATAGATTGCTTCCTTTTTCTTCAGATATTTTTTGGAAAATTATAGGAGATATGCTGCTGATATCCAGCAGTTTGCCAATGAATTTCACCAATGTGATTTTGAGGGCTGCTGGAAGCTGCAGAAAAATAAGGTAGGCCTATAGGCCGTGAACTGTTTCTTTGCTTTGTTGTTGGTTGCGAAGTCATGTCCAACCCATCATGACCCCATGGACAACGTTCCTCCAGACCTTCCTGTCCTCTACCATCCCCTGGAGTGTGTGTGTGTGTGTGTGTGTGTGTGTGTGTGTATGTGTGTGTGTGTATGCTGGTCTTGTTATATTCGGGTCTTTTCCCATGTAAGATTGAGATTGTCTTGGCAACGTTTCGGCGAGGTCTTACTTGCTATCTTCAGGTTGATGTTTTCAGCTTAAAATGTGATTGGAGCTGCCGTCTTTCTATAAATCTTGGTGGGGGTGTGTGGAGTGCTGGCTTTGTTTCAGTAAGTGGATTGATTGGCTGTGTGGATGTATCGTGGTTGGTAGTTTGGTGCTGATTGGTGTTGGCTGTGTGTCCGTTGTTGTTTTGTGTTGTAACGGCCTGAGGGGTGGGTGGGACTCATTTGTTGACTAAGGCTGGTTTCCAGATATCTGGGAGGTGGGAGGTATCATCACGTTTATTCATGTTGTAGGGATGTTTCTCTATTTCGATAGCTTCCATAATTATTCTCTTGTTGAAGAGTTGAAGTTAATAATTATGGAAGATATCGAAATAGAGAAACACCCCCACAACAGGAATAAATGCAACGATACCTCCCACCTATCAGACATCTGGAAACCAGCCCTAGTCAACAAACGAACCCCACCCACCACCCGTTACAACACAAAACAACAACGGACACACAGCCAGCACCAATCTACCAATCATGATATATCCACACAGCCAATCAATCCACTTACTGAAACAAAGCCAGTACTCCACACCCACACCACCCACCAAGATTTATAGAAAGACGGCAGCTCCGACCCCGCTTTAAGCTGAAAATATCAGCCTGAAGATGGCGATTGAGACCTCGCCGAAACGTTGCCGAGACAATCTCAATCTTACACAGGAAAAGATGCTAATACAACAAGACCAGCATACCTTCACCTGTGAAAATCTACGAAAACACACACAGACACACACAGACACACACACACGTATGTATGTATGTATGTATGTATGTATGTGTGTATGTATACATATACATATATACATATACTTATATATATACATACATACACACACACACACACACACACACACACACACACACATAACTTAAAACTGAGGAGAAACTTCCTGACAGTGAGAACAATTAATCAGTGGAACACCTTGCCTCCAGAGGTTGTGAAAGCCCCAACACTGGAAGTCTTTAAGAAGATGTTGGATAGCCATTTGTCTGAAACAGTATAGGGTTTCCTGCCTAGGCAGGGAGTTGGACTAGAAGACCTCCAAGGTCCCTTCCAACTCTGCTATTGTATTGTATTGTATTGTATTGTATTGTATTGTATTGTATTGTATTGTATGTGTGTATATGTGTGTGTGTGTGTGTATGTGTATGTATGTATGTATGTATGTATGTATGTATGTATGTATGTATGTATACACACACACACACACACACTCCAGGTTCCAAGCTGGAAATTAAGGATTAGTAGAGTTCACTTCTTCACTGTAATACTAACTTTTTCCTTTCCCTTTTCCTCCCCTTCCCTTCCCCCTCTCTTACCTTCCCTTCCCCCTCCACTTCCGGTCCTTGCCCTTCTTCCTTTTTTTCTCAATTTATAATGGCTGCCCAACTAATAATTGTGACATGATTCACATAAGGTCATCACTTTACCACACTCAGAGGCCTTACTTGATGACAGCAACTTGGAGTGTGGGAATTATTGTCCCTAAATTGCATGGCCACATTACATTGCACTTTATGATTGCATTACTTTGCAATGGCAAATTTCATCCCAACTGTTCTCATAAGTTAGTTCATGCTTAAAGTGGGACTAAAACTCACAGTCTCTTGGTTTCTAGGCCAGCACATTAATTACCACTAAATAGGAACTCAATTTTATTTTTAAAGTTTTTAAAGTTTAAAATCCTTTCTTCCCACAAATATTCAATAATGGGGTGTGAAAACAAGACAAATCTTCAGGAAGCTAAAGCCTATAATTCAATAGTTCACCACTGACAAAGCTGCACACAGACTCAGCTCTTCTGGACAACTACAAATTAAGTCTTACAAAATATTTCTTTCTTTCTTTCAATTTATATGGCTGTCCAACTCACAGTTGTGACTCTGGACAGCTGATATATGATTCATACCAAAGATATACACTCACTAATTTAGAAAGACAATGTGTCAAATACCCAGTAAGAACAGAAATGTTATTTAAATAATTTGCAATCTATACTGATGACATAATGACTTTTATTTCTAATTACACAATCCAAATTTATTTTTCAGTGCTCTCCATTCCTATTTCAATACGTGCATTTCTTTCATTTAGCTAAGTTTAAATATAGAGAATAATTCTAAAATATGTAGTCCTAAAAGTAATTTGAAATCAAGTTGCCTGCTTTTTTTCCTTCCCCCAGATCCTTCAGTTTGTTTGCAGGAGTACTAAAATGGATGGTTTTCGGATTAAACAATAACATTTATGATTCATTTTAGTAACTAATTTTTTTAACTAAAAATATTGTGTTAAAAAATGGCAAGCATTTTAACACAATTTAAACTGAATTGTGAACACTGCCTTTTCCTTTTTGTCTTCCTCATGGCATTTTCCCTCATTATTTGCTGCAATGTCTTTCTACAAGTTATAAATCAAGTGCAAAATCTTTGCGATTACTAAAACACTTTATTAAAGGTTTTAGCCATAGGGAGAACTAAAGATAAAAGATGTTCAGCTTTTATATACTTGAAGAGTCTGACATCTCTTTCTTATTTGAAGATAGGGAAGTGAATAGAGTAAGCACTGACTGGTTTCAATCTTGGTTCACAATAAGGAAGAAAGCCGTATTTTTAAATTATCTCTTAAATTTTTTCTAAACTACTTTAAAATTTTTCATTTAATGACCTATGGCATTTGGCACATCATTTCACCCTCACCCACCCATGGTCTACAATACTGAAGTAAGTTGGACAATATGCAAGATTAATAGTTACTTTCTATAGATCCAATGAGAAAATATAGCAACATCTAACCTGCTAAAAATATTTTTAAAGAATAGAAATTAAATCCACTCCTGCTCTATTATCTAGTATATCTAATTATACTGTCATGAATTAATATATGATTCATCACTTTAAAAATGTTATGTCTTTGCTTCTTTTCCTTTTTTAATTCTTTCTTTTTCTTTTTTTGATAAACAAATAATTTTGCAACTGCAGTTGTATGTACATATTAACATACTTAAACAATATTTGACAAAAATGTGTAAATGATATGGATCCCTATTAGCTAAAACTTAAGAGAATAATGCTGGAGGGTCTTCAGAAATAAGTTAAGACAAGATGTACATCCCTTCTTACTTGGGTAGGATGGCTGATATAAAAGTAAATACCAAGCTATGAAGAATGATAAATTATCAGACATTTAATAGATACTTGGTCCAACTTCTACCCTGGAAAAAAGTAGCTACTTTGCAATTTTTAAGTGTGTTACCTCCCATTCTAAAGGAGTTATCCTTGGTCAGCTAAAATCAGCCAGACTGAAGTCCATTAAGTCCTATTTTGTATTGACATTGGTTATTCAGAGACAGACATAGTCCTAATTGTTTCTTGGCTTCCTACGTATCTGCCAACTTTTCCCAAACTATTTGAAGATAATCTATGAACAAGTATCCTCTAATGTATACAGTTGCTCTACAAAGTGGGCAGAGTTCCTATTAAAGAATGAAGACAGCAACTAAGCTATATAAATTCACTATAGACCCTCCCTATCTATCTATTATTCAGTTTCCTTGACATTCTTTTATAAATTATATCTTGGTTTTCACTATGTGTATGGGTTTTTGTTTGGGTCTTGCAAAAATGTTTTTATTTAAAACTCTCAGTTAACTATTAATCATTTTCAACAAGTGTTGTTAGTTTGATAGTTGTTAGGCTGACCAGTTAAGGCTGTTAGGCTGCAGGTGCCAAGATCGTTAAAAAGCTTGGCTGGTCTCACAACACTGCAACACCAGAGCATTCGCGATGAAATAATGGCAGTGTCCACTGCCTGTCCCGGAATAATACAAAGCAAAATGATCTTCAGGACATTCTGGAAAAATAAAAGGATAGCTTCAACAGTAAATCTCCAAAATGTATTTTCTGCCACTACCACAGAAATGTAAGCGATGAGTTAGCATAAATGATGTAAGAAAAATCAAGCAATTGATAGCCTTCTATATTTTCAAGTTAAAATAAATGAAAACTGAATCAGTGGGTAAACTGAATCAATGCGTAAACTGAATTTAATCATAACGGGACACATTATTTTCTGAAACAGGTGAATTCCTTCTATACAAAACCAATGCATTTTCTTTTATATTTTGATAAATACGTTTTCTTTATGCCTTTTTTTTCTGCCCAGTGTTTAGTTGCGTGGAGTCAGTCATTTCAGACTAGGGGTTTCTGACAAAATTTTATTTAAATTACCTAAAGCACTGATTTCTAATCTTTATGCTTCAAGGCAGATATGAAAATTATGCCTTCAATACTAAAGTCACTATGTTGAATAAATTTGCAATCTTTGCTGAATTCAAGATTGACCCTTAGCGTTTATGTCAATGTTGGAAATATTATTTTAAGAATGCTGCAATTCTCTTTGGAAGCCTAAACCAAATGAAAGTTGATTTTTGCAGCAGAAATCTATCTCCACATGCTACCGGGTAATTAAAATGCTTTATTTTTATAGTTTATTTTAATCAGCACTTTACTGAGCTTCCCACCCCCCTCAAAAAATATATTTACAGTATGAAAATGGGTGGCCGTTTGGTAAAAAGGGTGCCATTTAAATCAGAATGTTTAACAATAGAGAGATAGATAAGCATTTCTAAATTGACAAAAACAAAAAAAACCGAACAGTTAAATATTGTTAACATTTAGATTGTTTTTAAATCAAAGAAATAACTAAATCCAAATCGAAATACTATGAAAATCATGAACATGTTTGTACAAAGCAATAAATAAATTGTATATATTAAGCATGTATAAGCCAGATGCTGGAATCTAATCACCCAATTTTTGCAACTATTAAGAACTCTAATGTGGCTCTTGGTAAACATAATGAATATACACTTGGTGTATACTTGTGAAAGTATCAATGTGTTTAAGAGCTAATAGCCACAGATTAGAGTCAAGTTTCCCATGGGATTTTTGGTTTCTTTTCAGAACAGATGGTAAAAAATGAGGATGAAGAAACCATTTTGCAGGAAATATTCATTGTTTAGTCAAAGAATGTTATCTTAGTTTTATTTAAGCAACACAGTGTTGAGTGCTATAATTTAGAGCAAAACAGTTTTCCCCCTTCAGATCTATAAATAACAGAAGCTAATAATATGGCCAGAAATTCAGTACTTATTGTATATCTCTATTTGGTTAGTACTAATGCGAATAATAACTTACAATGGAATTTTTCCCAAGCCGCATCTTCACTAAAATATTACAGTTTTGTCTTAACAGTACACTAACATTCAACGCAGACTGCCAGGTTCTGTATGCAAATAGTCAGATTTTTATGTTCTAATGGTTCTTCTGTTAAACCAGCACTCCAGAAAGACAGCTAGGTTGACTTTCTATATTAAAAAACACAGATCACCATTCGCATCACTTTTCTTCCTCAGAAATAGAGGTAGTTGTTGACTTACAATAGTTCATTTAATGTCCAAAGTTACATCATTTAGAAATGATTATGACCATTTTTCACACATATAACCACTGTGGCATCCCCATGGTTAGGATACTTGGTAACTGGTTAATATTTATGAGAGTTTCCATGTCCCGTAGTCATGTGATCTCCTTTTGTGATCTTCTGACAAGCAAAGTCAATGGGGAATTGTTACTACTTTAACAATTGCATTGATTTATTTAACAGCTGGCAGGAAAGGTTGTAAAATGGGGCAAAACTCACTTAACAGATGTCTCGCTTAACAACATAAGTTTTGGGCTCAATTGTGGCTTTAACTTGAGGACTACCCATACAAGCAAAGAAAAGAGGGTAAGAAGCCAGTTCTAAAGGATATTTTTAAGGAAAGCTCATGCCACCAATCCACATTCATGAGAATAATTGTATGAATGAAATTAAATGAAGCAAGATGGTAGAATTTGAAGATGGAGGTCCTACTTGCAAATGCTCCTGTATGGTTTTCATATGATAATCATACAGAAGTTGCATTCAGATATGGTATTCCATTCTGCATATTAAATTGAAGGATTATTCACAGGTTCCCTATCTAGGTCATCCTATTATTTTAAATTATAAGGAACTCATTTTAATTCAATACAATCTTTCCAACTCAATGGTGTCAGCAGCTGTCTTTCAAGATTTCTAATCAAAGCTGATGATAACCATCCCTAGCAACAGATTGTAGCTTTCCCAATGAGTAATTACACAAAAACGTGTTCATTTTTACCTTAGAATTCTTGGTACATTTTATAATCTTAAAATCTCCGGATCTAGCAAAATGACTGATGGATTTTATAATTTAGTCAATACTCTTAACATATTTAATAAGCAAATGTCAAAATCTATGTTCTACAAAAGTGAGCAGCAAACTGTATGATAAAAACAAATGTAAAGTTTTGTCTCATGCTCTACCAGCCTAGGTTAAGGTTTCATTTTTTTAAAATAAAAAGGATAGATTACAAAAAATATATATATTAAATTATATGAAAAAATAGTTCAGGAAAGCACAAAGTAAAAAATAATGGGTTGAATACACAGTAATTTATCACAAGCCGGCTAAAAACTCAGAAGAGCTGATGCAGACCAAGTCGAGTGGTATCTTGTAGAATAATAAAATGCATGAAAAACTTTGTGTTTAAAATGATCCTGTTATGATGGTTTTTTTTTAAACAAAGATACGATTTGAACAGGGACTGATTTGTATACCTTGAACTTCTAGTAGTGGTAAGTTGTAAATCAAAGGAACAACAAATAAATAATATTTTAACTAGTGCAACCGACATTGCCTTTTATTATAATCTGAATCCCAAGTTCTCATGACAGAAGAATTCCAAATTTAGTTAGATTTCCAGCCTCTTAACTTCTTCTCATCAAGAGCTGTCACCCCTTTCTGTAAGGCCATCGTTCGATTTATTTATGAAATGAAATCTGCACATCTAAATATTCTGTTCTTCAATTAATTAAAAGAGGACTCAAGATGGCTGTGGAAATGGAAACAAATTTCACAGAAATTGTTTAGAGTTAAATAAATGTGGTTTCAGTAAGCAAATGCTTATGCAAAGATTTGTGTTGATATCCAGTCAAAAAACCCCATGGATTCTCAACATAAACCATTATAACTGTATTTTTTAAAAAATAGACACCTCCCACATTCTGTAAACATCCAATGTCAGCGATAATTAAAAACAGCAGTTTGAAATGATGCACCCAGTTTAAATAAGCCAACAAGTTGTTACTGTAAAAAAATGTGTCCACAAATCAAATGCAGAGACGATGAAAAAGAAAATCTATGCCAATTCCGAAACAATTTTCTGAAAGTACAATGGTGGCAAATTGAAATAATGGGCCGATTAATTAGAATATTGAGAAAAAACAGGTTTCCATAGTCTGAAGTGATCAGGAGCTCTTCAAAATATGTAATGGCCATTTTATATGAGTAGGTAATCACATGGAGAATCAGACATGGAATTTAATTTTCTGGTGATTACTTCATAGCTCGAAACCTAAATGGGAATTTATGTATCCTTTCAGTTCGAGCTAAAGTACAGATTTCAGTTATTTCTTCAATTATAATAAATAGGACAGAAGCAGTATTTGTCTGCAGAAGACTTTAAAGTTCAAACTCAGATATTTCTAGGTAAAGCTGGAAAAATTCCTAAAGAACTGCTGAGGTAATTCTTCTGGACCAAAGTTCTGACTTATTTTAAGTCGATGTTCTCCAACCTTAATTTTAAAATAATGAAAGCTTATTTTAGTCCTTGCTTAATGACCATTAATTCAGTGACCATTCAAGTAAAAGTATGGTGATGTTGAACAAATGGTACGTATGCCTGCTCCCTGACTGTTGTTGTGTCTCCATGGTCATGTGATCAAAATGCAGACATCTGCACTCACAACTGTAGGGTCAATTCAACTACTCCTCACCATTCTCTGTCTGTCCTTTTGGCTGGCTTGCATTGCTTCATTCTTTCTTGGCAGTAGAACTCGGGCTGAAGTAGAGGCAGGGCCTTCAGTAGCCTCGGCTGGCTGACACCACTCCACCAAGCATCAAAAATTTTCTGAAGGTTTTCTGAAACATCACAAGAATGTTGAAGAACAGTGCGAGCAGCCCGTTTTGGGCAGCAGCTGACTGGAATAGTGTCAAGCCATGTGCACCTCATCAGCAATGGGAAGAAGATGGCAAAAGTCAGCTGGTCTTGTGGAATGCAGATGATGGTAATTGGTACTTTGCACTATGGTAGCTTGGACTGGGGTAGGTTTTTGTTTAGCAACCAGTGAGATTCAGTTAATGATGGCAGCAGGGATTGCCATGAATACCATCACTGACTGATGCAATTATGAGGCGTTGCACTTTATGAGGGCATTGACTAGCTATGGAAATTCTGGTTCCAATTAACACTAACAACTTAAGGGCTACCTGTGTATATGGCTTTCCCAAAATTAAAATGCTGCACATGGCAGACAAAATCACATGCTCACTAAATCACTTGCTCACATTGCCCATGCGTTTGTATGGTCTTAAAAATCTCTGAATTGCACCCAGCCAAAAATTATGCTTCCACCTTCCCGCTGCAACATCCCAGCTCTCCACAGGCTTGTAACATTTTTCTCTAACTTTAAAGTGGAGAAAGTCCAATAATTAGATGAAGGGCCTTTTTTTCTTTCATTTACAGAGAAGTGTTTGTTTTTAACTTTAATAAACCTGTGTATGATTTTCCTGTAAAAGTTATGCATTTCACTCATTTGGGCTGAGGACAGTGATTCCTACATGTATAGTTTTATGAACTGAGATAAGACCAAAGAAAAATTGATGTGATACATTAGAGATTGGCTCCTTTTAGAGCTGGGGGTATATTTAGAATTTTGAGAGCATCAGGAAAGCTCATTTGGAAAGTGGCTGACGCAAGAGACTCATCTATTCACAAAGTGGCTGCTATTGCAAGACCAGTTGTAAATACCATCTAGCACAAAGGAAACTAGCCTCACATATTGCAGTACAATACCAGACTATGTTTGGTTTTATGATAATTTAATATTCCATAAATAAGACTCTTTTCAAAAAATTATATGCAGGAAGCCTGATGGGCACAAAGGAATATGTCTTAGAACACCCTAATCTGTATGTACCACATTGCTGACCCTTGTCTTACAGTTTAAAACTGTGCATAACATTACATTTTGAATTTTAAAGATTAGTAAATAAATATAATTCTTCATGAATTATTGTTAGACAATGAATTAGAATTTCTTCTTTCCACTCATGACCTCCCACTCTTATAAACTGTATTAATAATCAAAGACTCCCAAGAGATGAATGTGTACCATTATACATCA
Organism: Natrix helvetica; assembly: GCF_964273705.1. NCBI lineage: Eukaryota > Metazoa > Chordata > Lepidosauria > Squamata > Natricidae > Natrix > Natrix helvetica. The sequence continues at coordinate 123,291,929 of NC_138554.1, forward strand.
ATCAAAATGTATCAAGTATTTGTACAGAAGACTATTTGATGACATGAATCACTTCACTGTTCATTCATCACTGAACAAATGTTAGTTATTCTAAATGGATTTCTTCTTATTTTCTTAAATAAAACTGAATTATATGTGTGATAGTTTTGCCTGAGAAAGATTCATAATTTCTGGTGGAAGGATGTGCCTTTTCTGATACTGTCTTGATTGAGGCTTTGTCCACTTCACAGAATTATTTGCATTAAATTCCATCTGGTACATTATTTCTCAAGATTATTCTTATGGCTGTCACCTATGCTATCAAGTTGTACTCTAAATCATATTTTCCTTGGGCTACCCCTTTATTAATGTACTGGAAAAGGATGGAGGCCATATTTTATATACATATCTAGGTCTGCATTTAGTATTGCCAGATTTCTCATTCGCATTAAGATCAAAAATATGCAAACACTTCTTATTATTATGCTGTTTAATGCTGATAATTACACTGAATTTTTTTGCTCCATTTGAACTTTCCCCCCACCCCTTACATCCAGATTATAACTTTCCATCTGTGGAGCAATTGTACACACCAGTTCCAAAGATTGCAACTAAGTTCTCAAGATTAGTTATATTGATTATTATATAAACTCCATCTTTCCCCTATGAACTCAAAAATCTTGGTGCCAACACATATAGTTCAAGTTCAAATCTTGCGATTTCAAAATTTCGTTGTTATCCAACAGTTCAAACTTCAGAATACTATTTAAGTTCAAAAACTCTTCAAATTTAAGTCTTAAATTAATGTTTTCTTCAGTAACTAAAAAACTGTAGTGGTACCTTTAAACTGCTTTGAAACTCACTGAGAAGTGAGATCATGTGAAGTGTTAATACCACTTTATAATGCCTTAGTAAGGTCACACTTGGAATACTGCATTCAATTTTGGTTACCACAATGTAAAAAAGATGCTGAGACTCTAGAAAGAGTGCAGAGAAGAGCAACAAAGATGATTAGGGAACTGGAGGCTAAAACATGAAGAATGGTAGCAGGAATTGGGTATGTCTACTTTAATGAAAAGAAGGACTAGGGGAGACATGATAGCAGTGTTCCAATATCGCAGGGGTTGCCACATCGAAGAGGGAGTCAAATTATTCTACAAAGCATCTGAGGGCAAGACAAGAAGCAATGAGTGGAAACTAATCAAGGAGAGAAGCAACTTAGAACTAAGGAGAAATTTATTGACAGTTAGAACAATTAATCAGTGGAACAACTTGCCTCTAGAAGTTACGAATGCTCCAACACTGGACATTTTTAAGATGTTGGATAACCATTTGTCTGAAGTGGTATAGTTTATTACCTAAGCAGGAGGTTGGACTAGAAGACCTCCAAGGTCCCTTCCAACTCTAGTATTCTATTAACTGAATTTGGTGCACTAGAACTTGTCAGTGTTGGCTAATTTTTCAGTCCCTACATTATTCCTTATGCAGAAAATCTGTTCGGTACTCATTTTTGGTACCCACCATGCCCTCTGGAACCAATTAACGATGAGTATCAAGGTATCATTATATTTATTGATTAGTTTATGAACAAGCCTTCCAACAATACAACATAAAAATGACTTGAAAAGTTATGCTGAATTCAGCTTGCAGCCTGGAACAAAGTTTGGTCCTGTGAAGTTAATCAAAAGAAGAGGCATGCAATATTGCATAGGACCAGACTATTCTCACAATATGTATTTTATTGTACAACTTCCCATATACTAAATACCTCAGTTAGCAGCCATTTACAAATACAACTGTAGTAAACAGTAATAAATATCATTTTCTTATTTGTCTATGCATTTTTGTGCAAATTTCTGCACTAGTCAAATGTGCACACTGAAGTAAGAATCACACAGCTGGCAGAGCTGTATGAAAGAACTTTATCTGAGTGAGATTTCATTTGCTTGTTGGGGTTTAAAGATAGTCCTAAACATCTGAAGAATATCCTTTATTTCTTCTTGGCACCTCATCACATGGAAAAAGAAGAATAAAGATTTGCAATGCTGTCTGGTCAGAAAGGCTATATTGGTAGGGATATATAATTCCAGAAGAGTATATCAGAGGAGTTAAATAAGATAATAAAGGGATTTAAAATAAAGAGCCATTTGATAACCCTGCCAAAAAAGAGGAAAGCCTTCTGGAAAACAAGGGAGTTCAAAGAGGCTTAGCTTTCCTTTAAGTATTTCAATAAGGGTTAAATATACAGCATCCAAATGACCCTTCCACGACCTATGACTGAAGCTAAAAGGCTGAATGGGACAATAACTCTGGAATATTTTCCTTTCTGATTCTTAAAACTTGTTTATTTTTCCCAGAGTTTCCTATCTCACACTCTTATTTAAAAAAAAAAAACCACCAAGTTTTCTCACACTTTTTTCAAGATTCCAAGTGTTTTAAGGAGGGGCAACCCACAAAATGGGAAAATGGTTGCTATAAAGAAATATTTTGGTACACAGCCCATTTCTTAATATCCCTCATTTGAAGTGTCCAAAATCTGACCTTTCTAATGTTCTCTGTTTGCTTCTAGGATCTTGGAAAAAAAATTGGTATAAATGTATTTTTTTTAAAGCATTTAGATGAGTGAGAAGCCCCGGTGCTTCAGAGGTAACATTTGTTTTTAGATTTTATTTTTGGAAAAAAAAAAAACTTCAGACTTTTCACAGCTGAAGAATGTTATCTCTAGAAGGTAGTTTTTAGACAATGAATGCCTTCCAGAGACTTAACTTTTCCTCATTTTGCTTTGCTCTCTTCTCTCTTGTTTCTTGTCATTAATTTTCTTAATCAACTTTTGCAACAGTCTCATAGACACAGTGCAACAAATGTGACCAAACTGCAAGAATCTAAATAACATATATTGCTTGTCCTGCTGTGTCATCTTTGTTTTAATTGCTCTAATGAAAAAGAACAAAGACTGAAACAGAGTGGAAGGAGAATCAGTAGATAGCTCTTTCATTGTCTTTCGTGCTTTGGCTAACTAACTCCTGGGGGAATAAAACTCTGATGAAAAACAAAGCCACAAAGCTAAATGTTGTTGAGACCCATGCATAACAATCATTATACATGGGAAAAAAAGTACATATATGCCTTAGTTTTCTTCTCCAAGAAATTCAAAACAACTTAGGAGGTCCTTAACTCTACATAACTGTGGATTACTTCCTGGCATTCTACAGCTGAGAATCATACAACAAAACCGGCTCAACGGTGTTCTAAATTCTTAATCAAAGCAACAACATAATTAATAAATACAAGTCCTGGTAGGCATGAGCAACTTTTCTAAGTGTTTTGCAAGCTCAGAAGAGTATGTACGCTTGAGCTTAAGTGCTAAATCAGAATGCAGAAATCTCTGACTCTTTAGAAGTACTCCACTGGGTAACATTGTAGTGTGACACTGGCAGAAATCTCTCACTATTATCACTGGAGGTTAAGATTATTAAATTACATAATGAAGTTTAGCCTGTATTTAAATTGTGCTTGATGTGACTAACAATGCAATATAATAGAGAGATATAATTTTCATCCAATTTCTCCAGTTCTCTTGTCATTTTACTGAAACACTGGAACAACCAGGAGGTGGAAAAATTGCCAAACCAGCTTTCTCAAAAAACAAAAAAACAAAAAAAAACCCCACCCCCCCAAAAAAAAACCCACCCACACACGGAAATGCACAATGTCAGTAACCTTCTGTCACTATGCCATACAAGGAACATTATTATTGGTGGAGATTCTTCAGCTTGCAATTTGAATTACTCAAAGAGTAATTCAACCTTCCAACATTTAATACCTTGTAGAATTTCCACAAAGCAGAAGTAGAACTTCTAGATTTAAATGTCACTTATGTAGCCACATTAAAAAATCATCTATATAAAACAAAATTTAAATTTACCAGCAAATTGCTATTACTGTGAATCAGTGATGATTCTGAACATACTGGAAAATTTCTTAAAATTTACTCTCTCAGCAGTTTTCCTGGAGGTGTGGAGGGCCACTGTAAGTATCAGATGGCTTATGGGATACTATTTGAGAATCAAAACAATCTAGTTTGGAGCATTTCTACATTTCCTGTAAGATTTGGCTCAAATTAATCAGTAGGACCCTATGTCTTTTTCTGGAGTACAAAGCTATAAGTGCTATGTGGGAAGGATCGGGGAATTTTCTTTAGTGAACTTTCTTAAGTTACTTTATTACAGCATTAAAAAAAATCTTAAGAGATATCTTTTGCATTCTAATATGAAACAATTTCCTATATATACAATAAACGGCTCTTCTAAGAGAACAGCTTATATTGCACTACTATAGCTTCTTTTTAACCAGAAAGTAATTATACTAAAAGAGTACTTATGTAGCAAAATGATTATTAGCATTGCCTTTTTACTATGTTTTCCTTTGATAAATATCAGTAACTATAATTCCTCCCTTCCATTTCTCTAATGCTTTTTCCTAATGCTTATCTTAGAGTTAACAAATTTTAGAAGCAGGAAGTGTTAATCTGTCCAAAAACCATGTTCTTCGTGATAACTGATAATTGTACGCCTTATAATGTCCTCAGGTTAAAACAAACACACAGACACAAACACAAATAGCCATCAAAGGGTAGTTTAGGGTTGGGTTAAGGGAAATCTACTTAGTTTTTACATTCTGAGAACTATCCTTGGAGGTCAAAGGTGTACACATCGTGCAACAGAGATGAAAGAGTCCACAGATACCTTATGCATCATTACCCACAGTACCTGCTCTCCATACCATTCATGCATGCCCGACTATGAGGTCTGGAAGAGGGAGGGTGGAAATAAATGACTAACTTCCTTTTTCCTCATCCTTCAACACAGCAGGACTTAGGAAAGTCAGCATGACATTATTTCTTTTTTCTCTTTTCCTCATTCCAGAACTATGAAACTTCAAAATGTTGCACCATTTGCTGAGAACCATGTACAGATCAACTTTCATTTGGCAATACATATATACAGGAAAATAATTTGAATATGTATGGAGTCGAAAATATGTCCAGTGAAGCAAAAATTATCCATCATTCGATTTTACCTATTGTCCTTTTTACATCCTGATGCTACAGCTAATGGAATTTAATGAAATTCAATATCCATGAATTAATCAAAGCAATTTCAGGGTTAAAGAATATAAGCTCTGATTATATGAATGTGACAACTTTTGAAGAGCATGATAGTATGGTATACTTGCTAACAATTATGTTGTTGTTTTTTGTTAAGGGGAAAAATCCCAAAAGCCTGACTATACTCAACAGAAATATCAATTGAGGCTTCCATCTCAAACTAAGATGATTGTCTGAAATTTGGCTTACGAGATGTATGAAATCAAACATTATGATTTGTGAAACATTTCTTATAGTTTAATGTCATCTGCAAGCAAAGCCATAAAATTTTGCTATATTAACTATGGTTCAAATAATAACATTAGTGTTATGAGTGAATTCTGCCCAGTTTGGATCGTTATAGAATTCAGAGACCTTTTATAGGTCATGAATGTTTTATAGCCTAAAAGACATGTAGCTCACAGAAGGGAAATTCTGAATGCCAGCAGATCTAATAATAGACAAAGGGCATAATTTCTATACTAGAAATTATTCAATAGGTGTCAAAACAAGTGATTCAAATTGTGAAACAGAATTTTTATTACTTTGCATGTACTTAAGGTTTCATCATGTTTTATACTTCTAGGTATTTCTTTTTCCTTCCAAAATTTTTATTTCCTCATAAAAGTTAGTTGTAATTGTATAATAGTCTTTTTTATTGAATCATACATATAAAAATACAGAAAAATTCCCCCAAAAAATTGCTTTTAAGACTACATTAATATATTGTCCCAACTACTGTATTTTCCCAATATCTGGAAGCTTACTTCACCACCATCATTTATTTTCCCTAGAAATTGAAGAAGAAAAAACTCACTGAAAAAATATCTATTTAGAGTACCTATTATATGTCAATCTGTGGAAATGTACCAGTCGTCCCAAATTCTGATGAGACTATAACTTCTATTATTCCCAACCTTCATAATCAATTAAGAATTATGCTACCTAACTTTTATCTGGAAGGATTCAAAATTGAACACTCATTGGCTAAAGAAAGCAGTATAACACCTTTCTAGGATATATTCAGTCATGTATGAACGATAACAAGGTTATCTTCTGATAACAAGATTAGTGGAACGGTACATTAATGGTGTTGTTACTAATGGTTGGTACAGAATTATAAATTTCCTTGACATCTTGGGAATGTATTAACAGAGTTTTTGTAGGGGAAGAAACAGAATCCTTTTTTTGGAAGGCTTGTCTCATTGAGGAACCAGAGATAAAACTGAAAATAAATACAAGGTTTTGAGCTAGGTTGACTACTTTTGTTAGTTCTTTAATACTGGTAGAACTAAGACAATGCAGACATAAAGGTAGAACTTCATCCAATAAGGAGAATATTTGTAGTTCAGGGTTGCTACCACAGGAATTTTATTTCGATATCATTGGGATAATGAAATATCTGCAAGAAAGCAACCAAGCTCAGAAAGCACCAAGGACTCTTCCGAACTTCATCATTTCCATTCTTCTTACTCTTGATTGTTCAATATTATTTTACTCCCATATCCCCCAGAATCCATCTAATTTGAAACTGTGAACTCTGCGGGGAATTCAGTCACACCTTTATGTTTGGTATCAGAAAGCACCTTGAACAACAAGTGAAAACAACTTTCACACATGAAATAGATTTTCTTATGTCACCTTGAATATATAAGCAACGGACTATTTTCTATACAGACAACACAGAAACAAATAAACATTAAAATACCAGTTATTTTTAACCATATACACAGGGGGAAATTGCACGCTGTTCTTAGAGTGATATTCAAATTTGTTGTCAAACAAAATTCTAAGAACAAATGCCTCAGTGAAAAAGACATTGGAGTCTTAAATACAGCTTTTAATACTTTAGATCAATTAGCAATTTCTGAAAGTTAGAAACATTTTAACAGTGTCATAGAGATGAAAGAGAGCATCTTTGAATGAGCAAAGGAAGAAGCGGGGAAGATTAAATTATGTCTGCGGTTATAATAAATCAAAGACTAGAAGGTTGTCTGCAAATCAGCCAGTTTTGATGAAATATTAAGGAGAATGATTATTGATGAAACATGAATAAGCCTTTCTGATTTAAATCACGTCTTCCCAATTAACACAACTTAAATGCACTGATCTCATTTTTGACAAGCATTCATCTGTTTCAAGAATGGTGGCATATGTTTATATTTTTAAGCTTCCTTCACATGTACTTTTCTGGGTGACCTCCCATTACATCTGCAGGTGTTTATGTAGCGGATGTTGGTTACGTAAATACACCTGCCTAAATAGCTCAGATTCATACTTGTGATTTATTCAAATGGAAAGGTTTCCGGATTAGGCGGTATCTGAGTGAATTGTAAAATATGTCAGAAAACAGAATATTTGGGGGGAGGGTGGGAAAGTGAAATAATTCTGAAATATACACTTTCTCCGATTTGCCAAGATGGCAGCACATGTGGCTTTTACAAACCTATATCTATAAGGGAAATCACAGACATAGAAATAGATATATACATCTAATAGATGTATAAATTAGCATAAGCTTCATCTCTAAAAATGACTTGAAAAACCAATGAAAAAAGAAAATTCTTTGTCCTCTTTGTATCATTTCAGAAACAAATAAAATATTTTATTTTCAATGCAACAAACACCGTATGACTCAGAAAATTTAATGTACTGGTAGTCCTCAACTTACAATTTTTTATTTAGTGACAAATTTGAACTTACAATGGCTTACTGAATTTACTGGAAAAAAAGTGGCATAGGATTATTTTTTACACTTACAACAGTTGCAGCATACCCATGGTCACATGATCAAAATTGAGTCACTTGGCAAAAAATCAAGACGCTTAGCAACTGGGTCATATTTATGACTTTTTATTTATGTTTTTGAGAATCTTTTGAGACATTCTGGCAAGCAAATGGGGAGCCAGTTCCATTTTACAATCATGTTACTAAGTTAACTAAACTGATTACTTTAACAATTGTGACAGCAAAATATGTCTGCAATTGTGACAGCAAAAATGGGGCAAAATTCACTTAACAACTGTCTCACTTAGCAACAGAAATTTTGGACTTGATTGTGATTGTAAGCCGAGAACCACTTGTATATATTTAACTTAACAAGAGAAAAGTGGATAAGCTAAGAATCTCATAACATCCAACATCATAACTCTCCTAATATCTAGACTGAAAGGCGAATTGTTTGCAAAGCTAACATGAACTCTGAGTAAACCATACTGCTTTCTGCTCATATGATTTGGGGGTTATTTTAAATTGGAATGACTTAGTATCACAGATCAAAATAGCCAAACATAGAAATATAAACATAGAAATTATGTACTCCTCTCCAACCTGAATTAGTATAAACCTACAGGAATAAAAACTGAACGTTCTACAGAAACTGACTTCCTAGAAGATAAGAATCAAATATTGACAGAAATCCCCAGTTTTCATGAACATTCTCAAATAGCATGTATCTATATTTTTTTCAGGAAAACTGTGTTTACATTCACAGCTGTGGTGGGTTCCTACCAGTTCGGACCGGTTCAGCCGAACTGGTAGTGGTTTGGTGGCCTGGGTCGCTGCCTGCCACGCCTCCAAACTGATTCTCTTGTTTTTTGCTTCCGCGCATGTGCAGAACAATTTTTATGGTACTGCGCATGCACGCGCAAACCTGCAGTAGTGACTGCCGGAACCCACCCGATTCACAGACTTTTTAATTCACATCGAGATAAATTCAAATACAAATATCTATCCCTTTGCACCCAGATCTTGTGTTTCAGATTTTTTAAAAAAAATCTGCATTCTTAATCACAGAAAACCAAGAGCTGCTTTCTTCTACATTCCTGGCTTTTCCTTATCTGCATACCAACCACAGCACCGCGTCCATTAAGAGTGACCAATTCTGACTCACTTCTTTAAAACAAATTGTATTTTACAGAACTGCTGATAGCTGATACACTTGAATAAAATATTTGTAAACTGAACTAAGTGATTGTTAGCTTGAAACAAAGGATGATTGTTCGATGACTTTCCGTTATTCAATTTGTAGGCTAGCCTTCATATAAGCCCCCCCCCACCCCAATTCTTTTCCTGTTTTGAAACCTGCTCCTGGAAGACCATTCCTCTCTTATCTCTTCATACATTTTCCCATTTACAATATGTCTTAAAGAACTAGGCTCATAAAACTAAAAACAAGCCAACAGTTGCCTGTCTTCAATTATAAAGTGAACCCAGTTAAAACATAAAAGGAACCAAAAAACTCCAATATTATAATAATAATAATAATAATAATAATAATAATAATAATAATAATAATAATAATAATAATAATAATAATAAAAAATGCAGTTTGGCATGGAAAAATGTGCCACTGTATCCATAAAAAGGGGCAAAATCACTACGTGTGAGGGAATTGAAATGCCCAATGGCCAACTAATTAAATGCAATGAAAATGAAGCCTACAAATACTTAGGCATTTTGCAGTTGGATAACATCAAACATGGACAAGTAAAAAATATTGTTAGGAGAGAGTACACCAACAGAGTTAGGAAAATTTTGAAATCTAAATTAAATGGTGGAAATACAATCAAGGCCATAAATACCTGGGCAATACCAGTTATAAGATACACAGCTGGTATAGTTAACTGGACACAAGCTGATTTGGACATTTTGGACCGAAAAACCAGGAAACTAATGACAATGCACTACAGTTTACATCCACGTGGTGACACTGATAGACTATACCTGCCCCGAAAATCAGGTGGCAGAGGATTATTACAAGTGAAGCAAATAGTTGAAGAAGAAAAACATGCACTAGCTGATTATTTAAAAGAAAGTCAAGAACATCTATTAATCGAAGTAAAGAACAAAAATCTACTGAAGGCCCAACAGACGAAACAAGAATACAGAAAAGATGTGATAAAATCAAGAATGGAGAGTTGGCAGAACAAAGCCTTATATGGTCAATTTCTGGAAAAAATAAAAGATAAAGTGGACAGTGAAAAAACTTGGTTATGGTTAACAACAGGTACATTAAAGAAAGAAACAGAGTCACTAATCCTGGCTGCGCAAGAACAAGCTATCCGAACAAATGCCATTAAGGCCAAAATCAAAAAATCCTCTGATGATGCCAAATGCAGACTCTGCAAAGAAGTTGATGAAATTGTTGACCACATACTCAGCTGCTGTAAAAAAATCACGCAGACTGATTATAAATTGAGGCACAATTCAGTAGCACAAATGATCCACTGGAATTTGTGCAAAAATTATAATATTAAAACAACAAACTGGTGGGAACATAAGCCTGAAAAAATCACCGAAAATCAGATGGTCAAGATCCTGTGGGATTTTCGTATACAAACAGACAAAATACTAGCGCATAACACACCAGACATCACACTGGTTGAGAAAAAGAAGGTTACAATCATAGACATCGCAATACCAGGTGATAGCAGGGTTGAGGAGAAGGAACATAAAAAAGTCACGAAATACCAGGACTTAAAAATTGAAATCCAACGATTATGGCAGAAACCAGCAGTGGTAATTCCAGTGGTAATCGGCACACTGGGTGCTATTCCAAAAGCACTGGAATTACATTTAAAACAGTTAAAACTTGACAAAATCACTATCAGTCAAATGCAAAAAGCTGCACTGCTTGGATCTGCACGTATATTACGAAAATACGTTACGACGTCCTAGGCCCCTGGGTGGGGCCCGACTAGTAATCAATGCCAAATCCGAATCAACTGGCCGCTGTGATACAATCGTATAGTAGTAGTAGTAGTAGTAGTAGTAGTAGTAGTAGTAGTAGTAGTAATAATAATAATAATAATAATAATAATAATAATAATAACAACAACAACAACAACAACAACAACAACAACAACAACAATAATAATAATGGGCACATTTGAAAATGCTGTTAGTGAAGATTTTGCTGTCATATCAGCTCTTAGTTATGTTATGGAGACTCAAAATCATTTAGGTGAAACTTTTTATGATTTCTTTTCCCAGCACCTCAAAAATCATAACCTGAACAATGAATAAGGTCAAAGCAAATATACCAATAGGGGCTCTGCATAAATCCTCATGAATTTATATTAAAAGTGTATTTTTATTGCATCTATATTGGCAGAAGAGTAGGTAGTAACCTAAGACCATTAAAGTTAGAGGTACTAGTTGTTCCCCTTACATTGAGTTTATGGAATAGCAAACAGGTCTTATCAATCTACACAGGGAATAGATCGGGGGGTTATTGGTGCATGAGGCATGCGGCAGGAAAAAATAATATATAAAAGCACTAAAGTGCATATGAAATAAATTTTAAATCAACTGAAAATTCTAATTTCTTCAAAGAAATGGAAGGCTGATGCATGTGACTAGCTGTATTTACAATAATACTTTTTCTAATCAACTGCTATATATTCTCAAGACCAGAAAAGCTTCATTTTTACATATTACATTAAATCCAAGTACAAGGGCTTCTCTTGGCATCCAATGTTTAAAGTTCAAATGATGAGAATAATAAACTTGCTGGAAGAACTACAATAGTGCTGTGAAGTCAGGTAACAGAGACAATTGTATGGATTTCGATGTACTTATATTTATATATGTTAACTATGCTTGTATCATCATCCAAATCAAGCATTGTTTTTAAAGGAAAGAAAGTAGATTGATTCAGACAGCTTGTCTCAATTATTGTTTAAAAATGTAAAAGATAGTTGGAGGATCAGCTGTCTTTAAACTGCATTTGTGATCTATTTATTTATTTATTTAGTTTGTCAAACTTGTATAAACATGGACATGAACACAGGAAATGGGTACGAATAAATGGGGACAATAGGACAGGGACAATAGGCAAGCTGGTGCGCTTATGCACACCCTCTTACAAACTTCTTAGGAAAGGGGTGAGGTCCACTGTAGACAGTTTAAGGTTAAAGTTATCCGGGTTTGAGGATGTAACAACAGAGTTGGGTAGTGCATCCAGGCATTGACCATTCTGTTGCTGAAGTCATATTTTCCGCAATCGAGCTTGGTGCAGTTTACCTTGAGTTGGTCTCCACTGTTAGCCCGTGTATTATTGCGGTTGAAGCTGAAGTAGTCATTGACAGATAGGACAATGTAGCAGACAATTTTGTGTACTATGCTTAGATCAGACCTTAGGTCAGATCTGCTCTCAAAGCTCTGAAGCAAAAAGATAACATCAACTAACTGGTAAAACTTTTATGTTAATTATCCCAAGAGGAAACTACCTGTCCCGTTAACACTTTTTGTAGGAATTTACTGAAGAATATCCATTCAGCTCATTTGGCAATCTATGCATTAGCATGGTGCAGAATATAAGTTAACAAATCCACAGCTTTATGATTTACTCTGACTTTCTGAACTGAACTAGGATTGGACTGATTGGTCTAAATGATTCCTTCTAACTCTATGCTTCTAAATGTCAAACCTCTCTGTTTCTGGGGGAAATTAATTTCTTTTTTAGCACCTGCAGGAAGTGTTATCTTGAGTATTATTTCATATCTTTCAGCCTAAGGTATGTTGAAAAAACTTATATGAAATGAATTACTCTTAGACATTAAAAATAAGATATGAATGAAACTTCAAATGATGTAATCGTATATTCATAAAATATTATTTTGCATTATAAAAAATCCTTTTCATAAAAACATTTCAGAAAAAAATGCATTCTTCTTCCTTGCATCTTTCTAAATTATACAAAATCATATTCCTCTCAGAAGTTGTATAAAACTACAAATAAAAATTAATACAAAATTAACCTGTCACTTTTTTATGTCAGTCAATATCATATGTGCATTAGAAATAAACAAGAATGATTTTCTCCCCCCTCTATCCTACTTCACAATTATTATTTTTTTCAATTGAGTTTTGTGAGATACAACTTTCTTTCACTTTAAATGGAAGAGGAACCATTTCACAAAGATGTTTTTTTCTTCCTGACAGGTATCTTTTCAATGCTATAGTGAATGCAAAAAAACATATGATTATGGTATTTACTTTTCCATTATAGTGTCCAGATCAAGTTGTGGGATTGTAGCCTACTATTTTGAAGCTATTAAGTTTTAAGCAGCACAATGCCCCTTTCCTTTCAATTCCTTTTGAAGACAATGCACCCTTTGGTGGGAAGTGATGTCATAGCAACAGCCTGTAAATGTCCATTAGCAGCTGTCATTTCATGGAATTATCTCTATATAATAGATTTTACACAACACACACACACATTGGTATATGCACATTACATGTTTATATAATATCACTGTCAGCTAAAATAAAAAAAATGAAACCAGACCCACATAGCCATTGGGTGCATTTTCTTTCATGTGATGTAAAAAATACAAGCAACAGATTTTTTAGCTTGGCTAAAAACATTTGCTACAGGAATGCAACTCATAGAAATTATTTGGTATGATGGAAGAAAAAAAAAACAATTACACATTCCATCCAGCTCTCTGTTTTCCTTTTCCCATTCCCCTTTTCCTTTCTCTGAAACACCTGAAAGGAAGATGCAAGAACCATTAGAGAAAACATAGTTATGTATCCACTATCCACTTCTTGGCAGAGAATCTTAATTTGGAAAAATGATACTTCCCCCATATTTGAGGCTATATAATATAATTATTGTTAATTTCTCCAATGCTGTGTAGTGATGTTTTGGTACAACTTACAGGAAATGACTGGAGTCAGCCAATAAATCTAAGTAATTTTAATAAATGGTCCAATAAAATTTATCTTTATTATATGATTAACTTTCCCTTTGATTTCTGTGGGCCTGAACTGTGATTAATTTAGTTTGGAGATTATATATATAATTGTGCGTGTGTGTTTGTGTGTGTGTAAAGGTAAAGGTTCCCCTCTCACATATGTGCTAGTCGTTCCTGATTCTAGGGGGCGGTGCTCATCTCTGTTTTAAAACCGAAGAACCAGCGCTGTCCAAAGACGTTTCTGTGGCCGGCATGACTAAATGCCGAAGGCGCATGGAATGCTGTTTCCTTCCCACCAAAGGTGGTTCCTATTTTTCTTCTTGCATTTTTACATGCTTTCGAACTGCTAGGTTGGCAGAAGCTGGTACAAATAACGGGAGATCACTCCATTCTGCAGCTCTAGGGATTTGAACCACTGAACTGCCGACATTTCTCATACACAAGCTCAGTGTCTTAGCCACTGAGCCACCATTATATATATATTCCCAGTAAGGGTATGGCTAGCTGATGAGAGCTAAATAGCTTGAAATAGATCTATACTAGTCTCCCTTTATTTATTTATGAGCACAAATGCAACATACACACACACACACACACACACACACACACACACACAGTCTGTATATATGAATTTTCATTAAACCTGCCTTGTAAAATTCATGAGACATGGATAACAATTAGGAAAGAAAATATGCCAAGAGAATATAATTCACTGTACCCTAAAAAGAAAAACAGCAACAAATTATATGGGGATGTCCTCCCAAATGCATCAAAAGAAGTCTTCTGAATTTTTAGAACCACTACTGAAATGATGCAATGCAATAAAATAAACTAAAGCTTAGTTGTCACTCACATGGGTACAATAGTTGGAAATCTGGAAAGGTGTAATAGATTTTGTCGTAGCAGCCTGTATTCTGCATAGAATTGTCCTTTGTTTTCTTGAAATGAAAATCTTGAAAAGCCATCTTTGGTCCAAATGTCATTAACCCCATGAAGTTACACACATATCTCTAGCATACTGAGCTTTACATTAAAAATTATAACCTTCTTCTTAGTGAGAGGTGCCTTTATGCCTCTTTACATCAAGAATAACAGGCAAAGAAAGCAGAACAATGTTGGCCATGAAAACCTGAATACAAGTTTGGATTTTGGAGAATATTATTTCCCACTGACTTGGTCTACAGAATATTTGGAATGATATTATAACACATTATCAAGAAATAATTCCCCTTATAAAAATAGATACTGAGCAAAATGAGCAGTTTGTCACAATCTCATAATAATATAAATCCATTTTATGTCACCAGGCCACTGGCTCATATAACTCTATCAATAAAAGCAGTTATTCAAAGTGTCAGACATTTTCCTACCACTGTTAATCTTTTACTGGTGATCTAGGGCTGAATTTAGAACTAAGGGCATAGATTTTTCCCCTCTCAATTACACAGGGTGGACAACCTCTAGCATTGCAGATGATAATTGGCTTTCAATTTTCTTCAAAGCTGCAATAGCAGATTCTCTATCTCCGTAATTTTTCTTATTTTTTCCACTGATTTTCTGCGCTCATTTTTTTTCATTTTATCCTAGATTATCCTTTTTCCAATTATAGATGCTATCCTGATTCATAAGCTTCAATTCCAACATTGAAAATTCTGAGAATTAAAGTTTATTCTCTGTTCCTTATTTCTTAGATATACCACAATCATATTATGATTTTTTTAAAGGAAGTGTGTAATTAAAAGCATACTGGATCAAACCAACTGCTCAGTGACCAAATGTGATCAATTAGCTGAGAAACCTTAAGCAGAAGATGAAAGCAATTGCAACTTGTATAGGCATAATGTGTCTGACACTAGAAATAATAACATTTTTTTTTTTACAACAGATAGCTGTCAAGACAGACCATTTAGGAATTTGTCATCTTAACATTTCACTTTAATATTTCATCAGTCAAGATAGAAATATTATCTCCAGAATTTTTTTGTTTTGTTACTAGTGCAAGCAATCTGAAAACTTGCATCAAATTAAATCAGAGAAGATTGCCAGTCAGCAGTACATTATTAGAGTTTAAAAGACCAACATATTAAGCTGGGTATTGTGTGTTTTAAGACTAATGTTTGACTCAAGTTTCAATTTAAAATGGGTAAAGCAGCCAAAGGGGCTGACAATAATTCTTGATTTGAGCCTGTGGATTCCCAGTTTTGATGACCAAAGAAGAGTCTAACAATTTCTGGAACCACTACAGATTTCAACACTTTCCAGAAAATCAATGACAAAAATGCTCATAAACACCTCTGTATTTCTAGGATGTCTGGTGCTGAAGCAGCAGAGGCCTAGCCAAATGCGACTTTAACCTGAATTATGCTAAACAGTGCAATTTGAATCTAAAAGCATTTCCAGAAGATAATGAGCTGTGTTAAAATCAACTGAAAAGATCATACTGCTCATTCCGTTATGACTTGATTTGTGTAAATTCAATATCTTTGCCTATAAAGGCTTTTAAAAATCCATTAATAAAATGTAGTTCTGGCTTCACAGCTGACAAACAGTCACCTCCCACAGCCAAGAATAATAATGAAAATTTACAAACCAGACATTAGAAGCAGAATATTGACTGAAGTCTGATTTGGTGCCTACCTGTCTACAGGTGAAGACTTTGAATTGCGTCCTTTCTTTACTTGGGCATATAATGCTTCTATTGATGATGCTTCCCCTGGGCTCTGTGGTCTACTGCTAATTGTGCTGCTACTCATGGAGGAATATGAAGGAATTCCAGCATACATTGATTCAGAATCACATGTATAACTCCTGTTTAAATCATGGATCTCAACATAATCTCGTTCCCGGGCTTGTCTTTCACGAAACTCTCGGGTCTTGGCTTGTATTCTGGAAATGAGAAATAAGTTTGAAAATAGGGTGAGAAAACAATTGTAATTCATGGGTAACTAAAATTTAAATTGATAAAAAAATAGCTTTAAGGTCTAAATATTTAAGTACTGATATGCATGGGGTTTTTGCAGTGCAGTTCCTTATTACTTAAACATCATTTAAAAAAAAATTAATGTACCATATTTTTCGGAGTACAAGATGCACCTTTTTCCCTCAAAAAAGCGGATGAAAATCTGGGTCTGTCTTATACACCGAATACAGTATTTTTGGCCTCCTGAAATGCCACCCCCTTTGCAAAAATGGCCGTGCATAGCCTTTAGGAGGCGTCCAGAGTGCTCCTGAGGGCTGGGAAGGGCAAAAATGAATGGAAAATGGCCCCTTTTGCTCATTTTTGTCCCCACCAACTGCCAGGAGCACTCTACAAACCTCCTAAAGGCTATGCATGCCCTTTTTTTTGACAAAAACGGGCTATTTTGGGGAGGTCTGCAGAATTTTTTTTTTTAAAAAAATTGCCTCTTCAAAATCTTGGTGTGTCACACTCTGGTGCATCTTATACTCTGAAAAATATGGTAATAGACATGATGGATGTTTTGCCAGTTACACCAATTTGCATATAGCTATATTGATATTACTTTGCCTAATTATGCACTGAACAAACCATTGGATTACTGAATACAATATTTTTTTTACAAAAAATTAGTTTGCTTCAGCGCAAGAAACCTTGAATATTTCTCCCATGCTATGTGGACATGAATCATAATGTTATAAGAGCTTTGAGACCACTTCACGTGGTAATTGTTAATCATATCTGTTTACATCGTTATGTATTCCACACTATATCACACTGTATCTCTATGGTTGCCACAATTATTTTATGAAAAGAATATGCTTATGGCTTTATCTTATATTTATCCTAATTCTGCTCTTTATCCATTTTTTCCCATCTTTCAGCTGCCCTATTGTATGTTCTTTATAAAGAATTCAGAAGTATTGTATTGATCTGATTTATATGGAACATTTTCAACAGAATGCATGCAAATACACATACATATTTCACACTGGATATCACAAAAAAGTATTAACACTGCATTCTTATCATGCAAGCATTCTTATAGATTGCTCAGTTTAGCTCTAGATGCATAAGGATATCATTCATACAAACAGGGCAAAACTAACCAGCTATCTATATTTTATATGAGAAAAACAGACAGATAGGACCCAAAATCATCATTTCAGATACAAGATTAAATTGCAAGAAATAAGATTCTTGGCCAAAGAGATATGATAAAAATATAACAATAAAAGTCCTGGAAAGACCAATGTTGAGTGGCTCTACGTCTGTTTATGGAATGTAAAATTAAGATTATCTCACTATAATATTATACTAATATAAAACTTTGTAGAATGTATTAAATGTAGCAGCTTTAGCCAAATGTCAAAATTATAATCTGCACATACTTGTCTACCTAATTTGTATAAAAATGGCTTTTAATAGTGTCATGTGCTTAAAAGTTCTCTTCCAAATGGTTTGGGAAATCAAAACATCTTCGTTTTAATTCCTTCCAAAATATTAATCTACAACTATAAGCATAATCACGTGTTACAATTATTTTCTTGTAAGAAAAAATGAGTTGATTTATATCAGTCAAGCTACCTAGAAGAGCTATATTTATAGTAATTTCTCCATATGTGATCAGAAGGATTCTCAAATTTGGCTCCTTTCTGACTTGTATAGAATTAATTCTTAATTGGTAAGTAAACATATCAGCAAAGAGAAGGCAACTAGATACTCCTTTTGGTTCACCAAACATGTCTACTTAAGTTGGTGGATGCCCATTTTTTCCCTATTTCAAGACAGGTCAAATTGTTCAATATATCCTGCCCCTTCTTATCATTCTTGGTTACTAGACAGACTATCATTAAATTATAAATCATTAAATTTAATTAAATTTCATAATCCCTGGTACTGCAACATTTTTCCTTAAATCCTTTACCACTCCTTTTTGACTCCATTTCATTTTTGCACATCTATCTACAAAGCGTTGTCTCATTACAAATCTGTGTCCCCCCAAAAGTACCAGATAGATTCCTTGTGAAGCTACTAATCTACTCTCCAAAATCAAGGGCTGAGTTGACAGCCTAAAAGACCTGGCTCTGATTAACATTAGACATATGTATGGGTTTCAAACAGTTTAATCCATTTCATATTTTTAATTTACATAATTCTATTTCATAAACTTGCTAGGTTTTTAAAATGTATTATTAGCAAAGTAATAGATTAACGTAATTATTTGAAAAAAAACAATATACAAGTAGTCCTTAATTTACAACCACAATTGAGTCCAAAATTTCTCTTGCCACGTGAGACATTTGTTAAGTGTGTTTTGCCCCATTTTACCACCTTTCTTGCTATAGTTGTTAAATGAATCATTCCACTTGTTAAGTTAGTGACATGGTTGTCTGGTTTCCCCACTGACTTTGCTTATCGTAAGGTTGCAAAAGATGATTATATGACCCATGGACTCTAAATAGGAATTAGTTGCCAAGCATCTAAATTTTGATCACATGACCATGAGAATGCCTGAAATATGAAAATTGGTCATGGGTCACTTTTTTCAGTGCTGTTGTAACTCTGAACAGTCACTAAATGAACTGTTGTAGCCAGTTCATACAAATGAACTTTATCTCTATTTATTCCCATGAGATCTGAAATTCTAGATAGTAATTCCAATTGAACGTCATTTTTCTCAGTTCTGGTCAAGATGTTTGGTCATACTTTGGCTCACATTTTTTACTTAATGTGTATTGAATGAATCAGCAAACTTCACCTTTTAAAATTCAGAAGTTTAAGAACTACAGTAGACTTCCTTCTACTATCAAATCTAGACCATAAAACTACACAAATATTATGCTTCACAGAAATTAAATGCAGATTTCCCAGACTGAGAAATCCCCAAATTGACTCCAATTCCTTGGAAATTCTACAAATACACAAAGTGTCTTGCTGTTGATGCTGTGATTCTATTTGAAGCTTTAATAGTTCCAGATGGCCTTTGTTGACAGATAGTATTATATTCTTTTATCATGACCTCGTGGCTCAGCAACTATCTAAAAAGTGGTACTACTGTCTTTTTAAGAACTAATATTCCTTGCATTAATTATTTGTTTTCATAGACAAAATGAACATAATCAGTCTTTTCTTTTACTTCTATACATAAAACTAGAAGAAAGGTGTTAGCTAGCTATTTGTTACTATGTTATAATTAGTGGAAGAGTCATTTGAGACACACACACATCAGGTAGTTTCCTTCACGGATAAAGCAACTAAAAACAAACTGGATCAGCGTTAACCCTTATTATTGGGGTGTGTATGGAATCTAAGCCCATTAAGTTATGCATCTCCCAACTTTAATGTATGTTTTCAAAATGTATAATTTCTAAGATTCACTGCTTTGAAATAATAAATATTCACAGTTTAATGAATTATTTGTCCTTTGCCATTGTCATAAATAAAACACTTTGCACTTACATAGACAAAATATTAAATAAACGGATGCTCTAAATAAAGTAATAAGGTTAATTTCCTTCCTGCTGTCACTAAATTCATGTTAGCAGCCTCTCTTCAGCTTGACATCAATTAATGATTTTAATTCCACACTCTTGTCACTATACTCACTACCCTTTCTTCTAATTAAAATGGATGATGCATGATGTAGAAAAGAAACACAAGACTTCTATTCTTGTTGTAACATTTCTATTCATTATACTTTGCTAAAGAAAAAATATATATTGGAATTTGAATGGAACTAAACAAATAGGAAGAATAATTTATTGCTACTAAGAAATGCAGGGATTTCCAGTCACAGGAGAACAGGCAGTACTATGCAGAATATTATCAAATCCTTAGAACAAATTACCTAAATGTTTGCATCTGTCTATATCTCATTAAGTTTCCCAGGTCTTGAGGATGATTCCTACAAACTTTCTTAGCAGCACTTGCTTCCTTCTAGGATGTTCTTTTCACTTCCCAATCTAGCATATAGGCCATGTATTTCTAAGCCTGTTTAAGGCTTAGTTTGCAATAGCTTTTCGGCTATTACTGCTGCTACTTAGGTAATAGCATATACATATACAGACAGACAGAATAACAGCATTGGCCTATATTGACAGGCAATATTGTCTATCAACAAAGAGCTTGAATCAGGGTGAATAAAAATCGATATTTTTTTTAAAAAAATCAATTTTTATTTAAATTGTATTTTTTTATTTTCATTAAATTTATTTTAATAAATTTGATTAAAATAAATTTAAATTTGGATTAAAAATCTATCTAAAGATAGTATTCTATTTAAGATACATTAACAATTTAATTTATTCAGCATGAAATGGAGCTTAATTATGTATATTCTGCAATATTTACATTTTTGGTAAACTCATTCAATAAATCCAAGCTCTGCAAACTGAGATAACTTGCACTGCATTGATGAATTCACACAATTTCACAATAACCATGAGACAAATCATAAAACAAAGTTCAGGAATATTCCTTTATCCCATTGTTTTGAAAATCTATTCTATGATTGTTTGAAGAGAAATGCATCTGTACCACCAGGCTCTAAGGAGAAAGGGCAAGCAGTAAAAACGAAAGTGAAACCTTCTAAACAGCTTATAAATATAATATTAAAGAGCACCTGTCATTTCAGATCCATCATGGCAGAGCCTGTTAGCAGGCATCCACTCATCTGCTGCCTGCCACGTCTCTCACTTTGTTGTGTCCCTGCAGAATCACCAGCCATCCCATTAAAGTGAATGGGACTGTCACAGGGGTGAAATTCAGCAGGTTCTGATAGGTTCTGAAAAACCGGTAGCGGAAATTTTGAGTAGTACGGAGAACCCACAAATACCACCTCTGGCTGGCCCCAGAATGGGACGAAATGGGGATTTTTCAGTATCCTTCACCTGCCATGCCCACAGAACCGGTAGTAAAAAAAAAATGAATTTCACCACTGGACTGTTGGTGAGTCAACAGCTGATCAAAGGAAAAGGCGCTGTGGGACAGAGATGACAGTTCTTCTTTAAAAAATATGATTTAAATCCAGTTGAGTTAAATGAAGCCTTTTTACTAGTGATTTAAATCATAATTTAAATTGACTTGATTTAAATCAAATCCACTCTTGCTTGAAGGGACTTTGGACACCTTCTAGTCCAACCTTCTGTTCAAGCAGGAGACCCTATACTCTGTTCTTAAAAGCCTCCAGTGATGAAGCATCCACTTCCAAAAGCAAGCTATCCCACTGGTTAATTGTTCTCACTGTTAAGAAATGTCTTCTTAGTTCTTGGTTGGATTTGTCTTTGATTACTTTTCGTTCATTGCTTCTTGTCTTGCCTTCTGGTGCTTTGGGCAATAGGCTGATCCCCTCTTATCTGTACCAGCCCCTGAGATATTGGAGCACTGTTATCCTATCACCTCTAGAGCTTCTTTTTACTAGACTGGGTTTCCAATACCAGCAACTATTCTTCATTTGTTTTATCTTCCAGATCCTTAATCATTTTCGTTGCTCTCTTCTGCACTTTTTCCAGTGTCTCTATGACTTCTTTTATAAAATGGTGATATAAGTGTAGTCTTATTAAGGCTTTATAAAGCAGCACATTTGCATTCATACATTTCCTTAATCTAAACCAATCTCTCTAAAGTTTATTTATTTTTACTCTGGATAAACCTTTGGAATAATTTTCAGGTCTCAGAAAGTCTCTGCATAAAAATTAAAAATTAGCTAGCATTGTGTGATGCATGAATAAACAATGATATTTTTTCGGTGATAATCCCTTGTTCAATTCCTAGAAATCTCTCACAAACCCAGTTGAGAATGGGAGATCAATTTATGCTTGTTTGTGTATCTGTGTATGTGTATGCACAAAGACATACTTAAGGCTAAACAATTGGTCAGTAATAAGACTTTCAGAAGAGGTTCTGTACTAAATATTCTTTTTTAAAAATTACTCAGCACTATTTCTCCTGCCAATTTTATGTTAAAGAGTTTTATTATTTTTGGAGCACCACTTTATAAGTGGTTTAGAAGAACCCCTACAATTTTCTTAATAATTTTCAATGTCTTTTCAAACATAAAATTGAGTATTTACTTATAAATGAAGATCTTACTTAGTAAATAAAATTTTAAGTATTTATTTCAGTCATTCCTTTCAATCTGTGAATTAGGCATTCCACTTGGAACATTTCTGCTTCTGCTTCCATTATTATGGAAAGAATGTAAAAGATCTACTGCAAAACTAGTGTGGGGAGCGCCCCCTTCTGGCTTGGGAATTGTGAACAGCAAAGGGAACTATAAGTAAGATTGCAACATGAAATCTATTGAACATGAATGAAAAATGCAATGCTGTTTTAAAACAACAAAGGCCAAAGCACATTGGCATTTTGTGAATACACACACGCATTTTAGCTTCTAAAGACTGATGCAGAAGCTTCAAAATCTAAGCAGAAAATGCCACTCAGGCATTGTATGTTCTGCTGGAGCTATTTATTGGAAACTAAATGCTACATATTCTAAAATAAGATACAAATGGCAAATAACGAAACACACACACCTACATTACACACATATTTTGTTTTAAGTTATTTAACTTAAAATGCAGCTAAGCTAATTATCTGTGCAAAATGAAAATAACAATTGTTTAGAACATTAAGTTCGTGTACTTTTCAACTCTCTTTTTCAAAGCCTTCCTTAAGGAAGCCATTATGATTTGATACTGCCAAAGGTCTTTAGCATTCAAGCCTCAAAATATTGATGCTTAGATATCAATATTAAGTAGATTTTATAAGAATCACAACCATTTTTATGACAACATCATTGAGGAAAAAATATCAATAGGCGCATATGTATCAATATGTAATAGTTTTCATTACATATATTACAGATCCTCATTATGACCACAAGTGGGCCAAAAATTTCAACTGCTAAGAAGTCTAGTTAAGTGAGTTTTGCCCCATTTTACAACCTTTCTTGTCACAGTTTGTTAAGTGAATCACTGCAAAGTTAAGTTAGCAACTTGAGTGTTAAGGGAAACTGGCTTTCCCTTTACATTTTGCGATCTTGTCTGAAAATCGCAAAAGGTAACCACATGACCATAGGATACTTAACAACCATCATAAATATATGCCAGTTGCCAAATGCCAGAATTCTAATTATGTGATCACGTATGGGGCTGCTGCAATGGTCATAACTCTGAAAAGCAGTCATGTTACTTTTTTGTGGAACAGTCACTAAAGGAACGGTTGTTAAGTCACTGTAACTATCTGTACAGTTCTAATATTAAAATGGTTTAGAAGTGGCTTCTCATAGCCACTGTAAAATTTACAGGTGTGAGCATAGTTCCTGCACACCCATTTCATAGCAAAAAATATTTGAGTTTAGTATTTAGACTCTCTACTTTTTTTCCCAAAATAATAACTGATAAAACAGTAATTTTTAACAGTTAACAGTAACAGCCACTGCCAATTCAACGGTGACAGATTTATAGTAGCAAATGGCTTTCATTGATTCTTAATAGAAACATCAAGTTTTAAAAGACATTTTAAAAATGTTTTGTACCTGTCTAAAAGTATATTTATATTATATAAATGTGCTTAGCGTGAACAAAATTATTATATCACTAAATTATGCTCACAAGGTGGATGTATACGATATTTATTTTGGTAAACTTGTTATTGCACATCTAAGCAATTTTACTGAAAATTTCCTTTGGTTTGCAATAATACATCAAAGAGGAGATTCTTGTTTTTTTATAGTATTCATAGTAAAGATATTGGTTCTGAACCAAACAGTAGTCTCTCTATTCAATTCAATTCATTCAACAGAAAATTAAGCTACATTAATTTGTTTGGCTTCTAATCAATGGGAATGAAATACTTTCAAGGCTTAGAGCAAAATACTATGGGAACAAAATACTATTAAAATGATAGAGTCAGGGTAGAATAATTTTATACAATTGCGGCCTTGATTGATTTTTTAATGGACTATCTACTTACTCTGTGACCCTGTGGATTTTTGTTGCATTTTTGCAACACACAGTAAATTCATTATACCCAATCTGGTCCCCCAGTATATTTCATTGTTAAAAGTATAGCAATCTAAAGAGCAAGTAAAGAGATTAAATGACCTATGCCATTAAAAACAAGGAGAAACCAAAAAAGAAAAAAAAAGGGGAAAAAAGAACTCCTTCTAAGAAGTTATCATCTAACAAGCATATCATGAACAAATATAGAAGAACTTTCCCAAGGAAAGCCCAGGGTGCATTTGTAACCGCCTCTAGGAAACTGTTTTTAACTGAAATTACTGCCTTGGGTTTAAGAATTTTGATTCTTTTTTTCTTTATCAGTTTCAAAGTCTAATGAGCATAGATTTGTATATATCTGATTTTTAATGGGTTCAATTACATGTTTTCAAAAATATAAAACATGTATCATTCTACCATTTTGCTTGTAACTGCATTATAAAGTTAATCATCAGATTTGGTTCGTGGTCTTTATTTTATTTTTATATTTATATTTTATATTGTACTTATAGTGACAGAATATTATTGTAAGTCCTATGTTCAAACATGTGCATTATGAGTATGAAATGAATATTATTGTTGCAACTTTATACAGATGTCCACAAGAGCATGAATGGATTCATAAATCTCAGCTATTTAAGCTTCTGCAAAATATCTTCAAAATATCCACGCATGAAGTGAAAGTACAGGGTAAAAAGGCTGTTCTCTAATCACACTAGAGTGTTTATAATTCAGTAATACAAGTTATTGACTATTGGAAAACTAAGCAAAAGTTACATATAACTAGATGAACAATTATCTGACAAAATAAAAATAAAAAAAATCTGGAGGAAACTATTACAGAAAGAAACACTTGTTATTTATAGCCAAGTATTTCACACTGTACATGGACAACAGGAGGGAAAAAGATCTCCAGTGACAATATTTTCAGCGTTTTTAAAATGCAAACTATGATATGGTATAGAAATCGGCTTGCAACAAATGAAGATCTGCAAAGATATTGCAAAAAAGATGGGCAAAAAAGATTCAAAATGTATTTCAATGTTACAGAAATATTTATATTTTCATAACTGTCTACACGATCAGCTATAGTACAAACAAATAATATGAGTATTCAAAGGTAAATATGGTAGGAAGGTATCCATTTCTTATTTTTTTCTTTAAGAAGGCAAATGGAACAGTCATAGTTCCACTTGCCTACTTAAAGAAAAATAAATAAATTGATGCCTTGTTACCATATCATCCTCTGAATACAGTCATTATTTTTATGTCTGATATAAATTCTACTTCCTCCTGTTAAGTTACATGGGATCTAGAAAACATGTATTTAAGTCATCTGACCCAAAATTAATTCAAAAGGAATTAAAATACTGCACCTAAAAATATCAAAGATTCATTACTAAGTGTTAAATAAAAGATTAAAGTCTACCTCTCCTGTTCTTGTTTCATACGTATTCTCTCCTCTTCTGAAGTAACAGCTCCCTGTATTTTTATTTTCTCAATCTTGTCATCTTTTCGATGTTTGCCAAACCTGTTAATAACAAAATAAAAGTTCTAACTTGTAAAAATGATCAATAATTCTGTAAAATTTCCATTATTGACATAGGAAATTATGTCCTCGGTAGAAGATGACACTCACCTAATGGGATGTGAAATAATATGTTGCTTGTCAAATAAATATCTGTTTCAATTCTTGAAAATGCTTATATTTTATTGACATCCCCATGAAAATTCTTTTATTAAATTTGCCACCAAATATTTTTCTACTATACTTATTTACATATGAATGCAACAGCCTGTTATCATTAATCAAAATGCCCAGAGGTAAAATCTCTCTCTTTGAACATCTGAGGAATAAACTGTTCTTATATGCTTAATGTATGAAATACAGATACTTTATTCAGCTCTAAATAGCATTAACTTTGATTTACCAAGGTAAGTCCTAGAAGTGCATATTTCCATCTATTTCAAAAGATAACATGGTCTCATCCATTATAAGCTGCTCCTGAGAGGTAATTTGAGACTACTGTCAACTTTAGGAGAAAGTAAGGACATTGGCATTATAACTATATTTTTAAAAATGGAATATGGTCTACATCACATGAATTTTACTTAAGGCTGAATTCTGGCCAAATTAATATAGCATGGCATCTTATTCACTCAATTGAATTTGTTCCCCTATCCAAAACCTGGAACTGTATACCATGAACAATAACAGATTGAAAATCTTGCTGTATTGTTCATTGAACCAAAAATGATAGGCCACTTCATGATTTATGGCATATTCACAATACTCAATTTCCAAAAATACAATATAATTGTTTTATTCTAAGCAAACTAGAATCATGTAAAAAGGAGGTAGTTGGTAATGTTAATCATATAAACAAACAAACAAACAAAGTATCTATTTAGCACAAAGCCAGTTATTTGGATGACCTTGGACCAGTCACTGTACCTCAGCCCTAGGAAGCTGGCAAATTGCTTCCAAAATCTTGCTAAGAAAACTGCACGGATTTGTCCAGGCAGTTGCCAGGTTCAATATATATTTGAAAGCATTTTTAAAAAAGGTAATACAACCTGCTATTTGTATAATTGAAACAAAAGCAGTTTATTTTAGGGATTTGTTTTTATGACAACTTGAAATAAAAGGTGAAAATTAAAATATTCTGCTTTTCTCAAAGTGTGATAAAATGAAGAGGAATTTCTGAAATTTTGTTCAGTTATCTGAACAAATGCTTTCAGTTACCTGTGAACTCTCAAAAATCTAGTGCTATTTTAATTCTTGGTTTAGCCCATTTGTGACAACTACATTATGATAATTTAATGTTCAAAGCCAATAATCTGTCCCTATACAAATGTTCTAGATAGCTAAGAAGAAGTTCAGGATCTACAAATATCTCTTTAGATCAGTGGTTCCCAATGTGGGGCCCATACCGCAGAGTGGGGCAATTTGATTTTTAATGGGGGCAATTTGAACCTTGTTTATATCAAGTTATTGGCTTTTTAGGCTTGCTCCTTGTGAGTAGAGTTCACTTTTTGAGTAAAGTATGAATTATATGTCATGGGGGGAGGATGTGGATTTTAGAGATGCTTAGATAGGGCATGGCCCAAAAAAAAAAGGTTGGAAACCACTGTTTTAGATGATTCACAAGAGATGAACATTTCTAATAGTTTTTTTTTTTCAAAAAAGAAAGAAAATGATTCTCCTTTTCAAACAATACCACAATTGAAACAGACAAAGGGGAACCTCAGCTGACAATACAATACGTTCCAAATTCAAATAGTAAGAAATTCAGAGCTATCCATTCATGCAAGAAGATAAATTCTAATCATTTTGTTGTAATAAGGTCACAGTAAATAAAGATAAGTCTCAGGAGATTACTCTTAAATATTGCCAGTTCAGGAAATGAATCCCAGTAGACGAGCTCATGTGTTCATATGAACACTTAAAAATAGTTCATATACAAGAAACTCTTGTTATTCAGGAATCTAGAAGTAAATAAGCAAAACAGATTTTTATTTTCAAGTTTTATGCAAGCAATGTCAAATAATGACCTGAGAGGATCCTCAGAGCAATCAAATAAACACACCTGTTTCTCCACTCCTGCAAACTGGTATGCATTTTATGTCCCTAATTCCTTAACATAATTAAGTTCTTTGTAAGGCCACTGGTAGAATTTAAGTTCCCACTGTGATAGCAATTATCTTTCAGAACTGAGTGTACTTCTCAAAGTTATCTTAGTTTTCCTTACCTGCTATTAAATAAATAAATAAAAGGAAGTACTTTTTCTAGGTAAATCTGAGGTCTTAGAAAACTCCAACAGCTGAGATGAAGGACATTGAGGATCCAATTATTGTGCATCAAATATCCATACATGTGAACCCACATACATATGTAAGGATTCCAGAATAAGGAGCTGTCTCAGATACACAGTGCTAATGTAGACTTAAAGACAGCTTTTGGTTTACTTCAGAATCTTTATTGATGTAGGCAATCAACTAAGATGGCTTGTTCCAAACATTAATTAATCCAAATTCCCTGTCAAGGATTTTCCTATCACTCTGACAGGAAACTGACAATAGTTGACACAATTGATCTCAAGTATCATCTATCACTTTGTTGTTGCTTTAAAAAAAATCTGAGGTCTTGAACTCAGTGGAGAAGTAGCTAAAATAATGTTCACAGAAATCTGACAAACATAGGTTGCAATTGTTCTTTATTTTGGAACAGTTGCAAATCATTTTAAACAGAATCATCCAGGGTAGGGGAAAGAGGATGTTGGATGGCCAAAGGCTTATAGTATTTTGATTCATGAGGAAAAAATATTGGTCACTCAGCAGCTAAATGTTCATGCCACTTTATTTTTAAATGATAAATGTCGTTTTATCTGGGTTGACTTGATTGTCATAAATGAGAAAGAATCACAGAATTACACAGTTGAAAAAGATATTGGAGATCTTCTAGTCCAAAGCCTTGCCCAAATAAGAGATCCAAAATCATTCCAAATGGCTGTCCAGTCTCTTCTTAAAACTTCAAATCTACACAATTTCTAGAAGCAAATCATTCCACTGATTAATTGTTCTCCCAGAAAGGACATTTCTCCTTAATTCTTGCTTCTCTCCATAATTAGTTTTCATCTATTACTCTTGTTTTGCCCTCGGGTATTTTGGGAAATAGGTTGACCTCCTCTTCTCTGTGATATCCCTCAAATATTGGAAGACTGCTATGTCATCCCTAGTCCTTCTCTTCATTAGATTAGAGCAGTGATGGCGAACCTATGGCACACGTGCCACAGGTGGCACACAGAGCCATTTGTGAGGGCACGTGAGGCGCTGCCCTGTCAGCTGGCTAGCATGCATGTGTGTGCTGGCCAGCTGAGTTCACCCTTTTTTAAAGCCATTTTTCGCCCTTCCCAGGCTCCAGAGGCTTTATAGGAGCCTGGGGAGGGCAAAAAGACCCCCCCCATCCCCTGGAGGCCCTCCGGAGGCTTCATGAGCTTTCCTGAAACCTCCGGAGCACAAAAAACCCGCCCCTACGGGCAAACCGGAAGTTTGGGAACAGACTTCCTGTTTGCTCGGAGGGTCGTTTTGACTGCTCCGGAGGCTTCAGGGAAGTCTCTTGAAGGTCCCTGAAGCCTTCAGCGTGCTTAAAACGACCCTCCGAGCAAACCTGAAGTGACTTCCCATGGGCTCAGAGGGTCGTTTTGACTGCTTCGGACGCTTCAAGGAAGCCTCCTGAAGGTCCATGAAGCCTCCGGGGGGGGGGAGGCTGTTTTCGCCCTTCCCATGCTCCTATAAAGCCTCTGGAGCCTGGGGAGGGCGAAAAAAAATGCAAAAATGGGGAGGGTCGCGCCTGTAGTGTGCACATGCGCACGGGGGGGCATGCATTGCATTATGGGTGCGGCATGCCTGCACACGACCCCCCTGCGCTCCTCCCACTTATGGCACGCGAGCCAAAACAGGTTCGCCATCTCTGGATTAGAGCCTCTTAATCATCTTTGTTGCTCTTCTTTATCTAGAGTTTCAAAATATTTTTTTTTTGTACTATGGTAACTAAAACTGAATGCAGTATTCCAACAATGGTTTTATCAGCATAGTATAAAGCGGTACTACCACATCATGTGATCTTGATGCTATCCCTAGATGCAGCACTGTTTTGTTTTGTTTTTTGCAGCTTAAACACCCAAACATATTGATGGCCCACTAGGATTCCTCTCATAGTTATTGCTGTTGAGCCAGTTAATAATTATTCTATACTTGTGGGTTTTTTTACTTGCTTAAATGTAAACCTTCAAATATAAACCTTGTTTTCTCAGAACTGAGTTGAATTTTGTTATAAAGGTCCCCAGTGTCAAGATCCTTCTAAAATCAAGATTGTGTGATTAGTAGCACTTAGTAAGATCACACTTGGAATACTGCATCTAGTTTTGGTCACAATATAAAAAAGATGTTGAGGCTCTGGAAAGAATGCAGAGAAGAGTAAAAAAGATGATAAAGGGGCTAGAGGTCGAAACATATGAAGAATGGTTGCCGGAGTTGGGTACATCTAGAAGAAGGACTAGAATAGATATGATAGTAGTGTTCCAATATTTGAGGGATTTGATAAACAATTATTGATAATATCAAACTATTTTCCAAAGCATCTGAAAAAAACAAGGACCATAGATGGAAACTAATCAAGGAGAGAAGCAACCTAGAACTAAGGAGAAATTTCCTAACAGTGAGAACAATCAACCAGTAGAATGGCTTATCTTCAGAAATTGTGGGTGCTCCGTTCCGGTTCCGGCGGCTGACAGCAACGGGCAGAGACTGCTCGCCCCGCGCATCCCCGGTGGACTCCCCACTCCTTGGGGGGCACAGGACGCCCCGAAGAGGCATTCTGCCGGAGGAGCGGCACAGCGGGAGGACCCCTGCATCGGCGGCGGCCATCGGGGGGCTCCCGCTTCGCTCCAGGCACCGAGGAGCGCGAAGGGGAAGCGCGAAGTGTCTTCGCTGTGAGGCTGTCCGGAAGAAAAAAAGATACTTGAAGGATGCAGCGGCGGTGCGGTGAGGCGTAGACTCCCTTCATACCTATTACCAATCCTAAAACTTATCAGTTGTGCCAATTAGAACTTTTGTTTAACTTGGAGAAGTGCGGCTGGAGGGGAGGGGGATTTCTCCCCCCCCTTGGACAAGCGGCTAGAAACAAAAGTGCTCGTAGCCCCAGGGAAGGAGGAGGGGGAGAGCCAAACCAAAGAGGTCACACTCCAACTAAATGGATCTTCAGACTTAAACCCTTAGGCTTTAAGAAAATGTGATCTTTGGGAACTTTGAACTCTGAAAACTTTATTTGTTGCCTCAGTACCCGAAGTTGGCAGGGCAAGATGGCACACTTCCGTTGTCTTCATGAAAGCTGAACTTGACTCCACCTTTTAGCTTCAGGCTTCCGGTCTTTGTCTCCGTGTTATTTGGATACCTCTCTTGTGGATTGTTTGCTTTTGAACTTTCTGGAGTGAAAAATGTCTGTTCCCTGCCAGGGTGATTAGAGAGTTCCCTTTTGCCTGGTCTCCCTACCCCCCGACCTCTCTTGGCTGCTCTACCACTCTGACGGATTCTTCTCTATACTGACTGGACTCTTTATTACTAATAATGACATCTAAAAGACCACCTCCTGGAAAGTCCGGCTTTGCTGCCTCTGCCCCGACATCTACAACCTCAAGTCCGAGCACGCAATCAACACTGACAGCTTTTAAACAAGTTAAAACTGTGGACTTGGAGTTCCATCAAATGTTTCAGCAAATTCTACAGGGACAAGAGGAAATTAAGAAACAGCTGAAGGAGATGAAAGAAGAAATTAGAGGGAACCAGGAAAAAATTGATAAGAACTCACAGAGATTGGATCTCTTGGAGCAGGGGGCGGCTGAGATGAAGGGGTGGTGGTGGAGGGCGTGCAAAAGGGAAACAAAGAGCTTGACACCCAACAAATGAAAACAGAGTTTGAGAGAATGTCCTTTTATCTTAGATTTCAGAATGTGATGGAGACAGATGATGAAAGCATTAGGGACATCATGACAACTATCTTGGCTGAGTATACCCAGAAAGAAAAGCAACAGATGGGGTGGGAAATAGACTTGGTCTATAGAGTGAACTCCGCATATGCTAGAACATACAATGTCCCCAGGGAGGTGCACATTAAATTTCTTAGGAAAAGCACAAGAGATGAAATTCTGAATACACAAAGGGGACAAGCCCTGATATACAAAGATAAGGAGATAACCATACTGAAACAGATCCCCAAGAAAGTGAGGGAGAAAAGAAAATATTATTCGCAATTGGCGAATAAATTATACCAGAAGGGGGTGTGGTTTCGTTGGTTGCTGCCTGAAGGTATGTTAATATTCTGGGAGGAGACAAGGGTCAGAATTAACACACCCATAGAGGCACAGGCCTTTATGGAAAAAAATAAATTACTCCTAGAAAAACCAGAAGACATCCCAGTAGATACACAAGACACGGGAGGGGCCGGAGCACTGCCAACGGGGGGAGATGGGGCGACATCAAGAAAGCTCAGATCACACAAATAAGTAAGAAAATCCACATGATACAAATTGATTGAAATTATTTTTGAATTTACCACACTGACTATATGTTATTATGTAATATTTGAATGCTATGCAAATGTACACCATGAGTCTGGAGGGGGCGTATACCTACCGCAGTTTGCGGCTGCCACAATTTGTAACTTTCCCCATACCTTTTCCTTTCGCAAAACACCAAAAAACCAATAAAACTTTGTCTAAAAAAAAATTGTGTGTGCTCCAACATTGGAGATTTTAAAGAAGAGATTGGACACCCATTTGTCTGAAATGATATAGGGTCTCCTATTCAAGCAAGACTTGATGACCTCCAAGGTCCTTTCCAACTCTGTTATTTTGTTATTCTGTTATCCTTCTTCTAAAGTGTTGTAAAGTATCTCTAAAGTATAAAGAACTCATCAATCTAACATTAGCTTTCAACAAAGTTTAATTTCTATTATACATGAATGATGACAAAATATTTGGAACATAATATGATCTTGCTTTTCCTAGCTTAAAAAGATGATTTGGGAAGGGGAAGAACAAATGAATAAAATAATGCTTCCTCAGAACAGGGAATGTTCTTAAAGATGATTGCCAATGGAATTCAGAGGCCTAGATTTCTGCAGGCCAAGCTAATAACAGTAGAAAACCAAGTATCTCTTGCCAACATTTTTCTTTTTGGCATTTAAGTTTGATTTGGTACAAAATTAGATTTAAATCAGGTGAGTACTGTTATTTACCTGTTATAGTGTGATTTTATCTGATTAGTGTTTAATGAATGATATTTCAGTTTTAACCGTAGTATTTTATGTCTAGCTGTTTTGAGCATGGGAAAGTTAAGATATACATTTATTAACAACATGTCCACTGGATTTTCCACAAAGGGCTGTGTGATACAAGTGGTACATACTAAATATCATAATTCAAAATATTTCTTAGATTACACGATAGTATAATAAAAAGTATTCTTTCCCCCTTGATCTTTCTTAATTTATTTCTCCCTTCCTTGCTTCTAGTCACCATCTTCTCCCCGAACAACGGACTTGCTAGACTTTTGTCCAAAATTGGGTGTTGGTTGCTATGGTTACTTGGTAGGGTTCAAGACGTAAAAAAAACACAGTATATATTTTCTTCACAAAAATGACAGGAGTGGGGGGAAAGGTTTATATTCACTTGTAAATGCACATGCTTGTGTATCAGATGTTTCATACACTAAGAAAACAATTATACTGAGAACTATATCAGAAGAAACCATTCTTCGCCTGAAAATGAAAAATAGCAACAAAAAGTCCAGACCAACAAAATATTTAGTTATATCAGCATCATCACACATTAAATGTATATGCTACCTGACCTCCATAATTAATTAAACCTGGAAAGTTTATCACTTGATGGATTAGAAATATCAGTGCTAAACAGCTACTGGAGAAAATGGAGGGCGTAATGGAGGGCGTAACACAAGTATTCATAATTTACAATTATTATAGTGTATTCTAAGAAATTATTTTAGTAGCTCAGTGGCTAAGATGCAGAGCTTGTCGATCAGAAAGGTTGACAGTTCGGCGGTTTAAATCCCTAGTGCTGGGTAATGGAGTGAGCTCCCATTACTTGTCCCAGTTTCTGCCAACCTAGCAGTTCGAAAGCAAGAAAATGTAAAAATGCAAGAAGAAAAATAGGGACCATCGTTGGTAGGAAGGTAACAGCATTCTGTGCACCTTCAGCGTTTAGTCATGCCGGCCACATGACCACAGAGACGTCTTTGGACAACACTGGCTCTTTGGCTTTGAAACGGAGATGAGCCCCCCTCCCCCGTAGAGTCGGTAATAACTAGCATATATGTGCGAGGGGAACCTTTAAAAAATTATTTTAATTTACTTAAAGCCATTTGGATAATATTTTCCCCATTTTGTATCCCAATGGTAGGTAATCTGGGGCACTCCATATATTGCTAAGTTCCCAGTACCCATTCCAATTGGCCATCCTTTGTATAGCTGGTTAGACTTGAACAACATTGACATCTGGAGGATTCCTATCTCTGCTCTATCCTTTCTAGCTGTGATCATGCTTTTCCTAATTGATATTCCAGAAAGGACATAATAGTTAAATAGGGTATGTTTAAATAAAACTCAAAAAATATAATGCCAAATATCATGATTGATGTCCTACATAAAATCTGGCAATTGTCTAATCTGGCAGACAGAAGTTCCACATGACTGTAAATAATTCAAGAAAGCTATGCATTCCACATATTAATTAGGTTAGCTTTTCCATGTCCATGTTTTGGACTGCAACTCTGATTGTCTTCAGCTAGCACAGCCAATAATAAGGGATGACTGGAATACATTCCAAAACATTTGGCGGACAGCATGGTGGGGACGTTTTGTATAACCCGTAGAAGGAAACAAGAATGCTTTGTTAAAATAGCTAACAATGGTCATAAAGTGTTTATGGAGAAGACATTATTGGCAATTACACCAAAATCTTTTTTCCTCTAGAGGTTTATCAAACATCATGCATCATTTGAATAGGGGCTGGCCTTTTGGTACAGAATTTAAATAGATGCTGACAAAAAAAGGTCACATACGCGACACATTTTTCTAACAGATTTTTAAATGAACAATTCTAAAGATGTCTGTATTTAATGTTATCTGCTTTGAACTTTAATCTAAGCTTTTTCTTTTTCCATCTGATCCTGGCAGTAATTGCCAGGACGGGGGCCAAAAGCTGAAGCTGAATCCAAGCAAGGGAGAGATTTTGTTAGTGGATTGTATGTGTCCTTTGTGCGTGTCGTCTTTATAAGTGTTGACTTATTAAGCTTCAGTTTTCCTCCTAGTTGAGTAATAAACAACCAAGGGTTGTTAAATCCAAAGTGCTTAAGATTCTAGGACTAAAACAACATTAAGAGAACACAAAACACACAAAAAGCATAGGATGAGAATACTGTTCTAATATAGGCTCCACAAGAGCATGCACCAAACCCCTTGTCCCAACAAAAACCTCTTTCATTAATTTACTGTGAATTCTGTTCATTCACATACAACAAAGTCTTTGAAGGAGGATTTACAGTCAGAGACCTTATCTGACTTGGAGAGCTGCCAGGCCGATATCTGCAAAACTTGGCAAGGAGAATTGTCTCCTGCAAACTCCACTCCCCTTTTGTTCTTCTTTTATTTCCTCTGGGAGGGGCCATTCATTGTCTACCTGTGGCCTTACTCCCAAATCAACCCCTATTCTTCAGCTCTTCCCTTCCTCTGGCAATTTTGTGTATGCGCACACTGGGAACAGGCTCCAGCTGTTCATCTGCCTCACTAATGTTTGACTCTGAAGGCAGCTGATAACTGGCATATGGCTCTGGCTCCACTCTGCCTCTGATACAGGCCCCTCATCAGAGCCTTCCCCAGACTCCAGGGCTGGCCCTTGTTCCTCGCCAACCTCCTAACTGTCCGAATCTACTGTTAGCTCCGCTGGCTGCTGGCGGGCCACAACAGATGCAAGTAAATCTAGATCCAAGTTGTCTGTTCTAAGATAGAGTTCCCCAACATTTCCAGCTTTGCAGACTGACTGGGGGCATGGGGAGGTTGACACGGGGGATGGTTCCACTGTGGAAGTGGTGGGCGAGCATGTGAGAGCATCCCCACATGCACGAGCAGTGGGCAAGCTTATGCATGTAGCTCCTTTTGCGTGAGTGGTAGGCATGTGCACCTGCCACTCATGCAAATGAAGCATGCACACACACACACACACACACACGCTTGCCCACCGCTTGTGCAAGTGGGGATACATGCGCATTTCACCCACTACTTCCACGGCCCAGTTCCAAAAGGCTTAAGGTAGTGGGCTTTGGTCCGTGGGTTGGGGAACCCTCTTCTGAGACACAAAATGAGATTGTACAAACTACTGGATACAAGGCCCTGTTCATTAGATTGGGCTCTATGGATAAGCTAGGTGTTCTGTAGGGAGAACGAGGCAGACAGGGACTGAGGCAAGGCAGGTTGAAGCTAACACAACCTTTATTAACAGTGACAAAGATCTCAAATGTAAGGCAAACCTCGAACCGGCAAACAGTGAAGCAAAGGACAGCTGCAGCTCTTTTATACTAGAGCTGTCAGACGCTTAGCCAATCAGGTAGCTAGATTCTCCCGCCAGCAGGCTGCTCGCGTCTCAGCCAATCAGGAACTAGCAATGTAAGTCAATGGCAGGGAACTTCAGTACTCTACACTAGGATTGTTCATAACCCTGGGAAAATCCACTGCCAGCCCACTTACAGAGCCTATGAGCTTAGGAAGAAAGGTTATTATTCAGCAACTGCTTACTTGATCTGCTGTTACATGTATATCAGAGGTGGTATTCTACTGATTTGGACCGGTTCGCCTAAACCAATTGCAGAAATTGTGAATGAGCGCAACTTGAAACATTATTGCACAAACATTACATAATTTTCATAGTCTTTTTCTGATTCCGGATCAATGACTTCTACAAAACAAATCCCTAGTGCCAGAAAAGTTGCAGACCATTGCTATACAGTAATGCCTGGCTTCTACTTTTCTTCTTTACTGCCAGGAAATTGCATTTTTATTCTCCTTTATTTTAACTTTTGGTATTAATTTTACTTCTGCAATGTGATTAATTAAATAACTTTATTCTTTGTCTGCTGTGTGGTGGCTGACAGTTGATTATGGTTTCTTCTTATTTTATATAATTTTAACTTTTTTTTACTTCATGTCTCCCTACAAAGGAATGTTGTAGAACAGGGGTGTCAAACTCAAGGCCCTTAGGACAATTAGGTTGATGGGATGCTTAGATCTGGCTTGCGGGGCCACCCTGGAAATAAGTGAAGAACTGGCCTACAGTGCCTCTGCCAGCAATAACGAAACTTGGGAGGCCCCACCCAGGCGGCTCCTTTTTCGGCCACAACTGCCTATGCAACCCTTTGCCAGTGAATATGGTGCTCGGGGATGCCGCATGCAACTCCATTTTCAGTAGCAGACAGCTGTAGGAGGCTGTTGTGGCTGAAAATGGAGCCTCGCTGAGTGATGTCAAGCTGGCCATGCCCCCTGACCCTCCCAAGATCAAACAGAACCCTGATGCGGCCTCAATGAAATCGAGTTTGACACCCTTGCTGTAGAGTAACTAATATGTGTTTTGAAATAAATATGTAAATAAGCCTGAAGCATATTTTAGAAGTGAATAGATGCATATATGACAATGGCCATAAGTTTTATACTATATGATTGAACTTGGGAATAATTATATTATTTTAAAGTTATTGTTTAGCCAACAGATCTTTAGGCCTTAGCAATGAGACAGATTCAAGCCATCATTGTTGCATTTTGATATCAGTGAAGTTTCCATAAAATACGTAAGAGGAGCAAACTGTAATGGGTTAAACAGAGGGTTGTTGTTTCAATGACTCAATCAAAGATGCAAGATTAGGAAGAGAAAAGCTTCTATTAAGAGACAAGAGTCTTGGTAATCAGCAGTGATGAGAGCAACCACAGAAAAAGAGCACTGAAGTTTAATGGAAATCTTACAAAATCAAACACATGTTTGGGATTGGTTAAGAATAGCTAAATAAGAAATACTGAATGCAATATACATGCTTATTTAGTAGTTGTAGTGAGATCAGATTAGCTATCTTGCTTTGAGTTCTGAAAGGATGTTAGATATGGTTTGTTTATCCTGGGAGATTGGGGAGGCAGGAGGGGATCAAAGTTTGGTGATCTAAATAGTTTAAACTCATTGTAATAGATAATACAATAATAACGGATAACTCATCCTTACTGTTCTGAAATACTTCTCAGAAATATTCTGTTTCCAAGTCAGCATTATGCAATCAGGTTTGTGGTGGTTTGTTAGTTGTTAAGTAAATACTTAAAAATTCCACAGGAACTGAAACTGAAGAATTTTAAGACAGCTATTAAGCTACCAATAAAACATTTCATGCAGCATTTAGCTAACAATATTTGAATGTGCTTTATTACATTTTTTTGTCAACTTCTGGGTGGAAACATGGCAGACTAAGATGTCTTCACAAAACAACAGAGACAAAATCTGACATCTGGATGATATGCCCAAACTAATGCAGTTTGTATCGATAAGGAGAAGCCATGAGATTAACCACATGAGCTTCGGTGGTAGAGGTGATGATGGTAGTGATGTGGGAAGCAGCTCTGGAGATCTTGTAGGCAATCTATGAATAGAGTGCAGAGAGCCACAGGAAAAGATAACATAATTATAGCTTTGCATGAAGCCTGTTTAAAAGACATCTGATTGATCCATGTTTTAAAGCATGCCAAAATGGGGCAAATTTAAAATGAAAAGAGATCTTCAGAGCAGTACAGTACCCAATACCACTTGTGGGAGTGCACCTTCAATCTGTAAATATTTAATGAAAAGGAAGGAGCCAATTAATTACAAAGATGTCAGAAAAATTAAATGCAAAAAAGCTTATCAGGATTTTGGAGTAACATTTTTTTAAGTGCTTTGAATCTTGGAACTAGCTTTCAATAAATGGGAAACAGAAAACAAATGGACATTTTGCTGGCTTTAGCGTCAATGGTTAATTTCATATTGTCATATATAAGTCCCACAAAGATCACAAAAGAGCTGCATATATAAAACAAAAACCCCTACCATATGCAGAAAGTCAGTCAATTTCTACTATCTACTCTGTGGAATCAAATAGACTTGATGGT
Source organism: Natrix helvetica (assembly GCF_964273705.1). NCBI lineage: Eukaryota > Metazoa > Chordata > Lepidosauria > Squamata > Natricidae > Natrix > Natrix helvetica. Next base: position 123,331,470 of record NC_138554.1, read on the forward strand.
AACAACTCTGAATTAAATTAGGTGCTAATAAAATTGCATTATGACCCTTTTAAATTAGCAGTGCCCATTTAAGATCATTTGGAAGAGGACATTCAGGCATCCGGCTGTTCTCCAATGGATCTTTTCAATACTCTGCTTCTAATTTCATGCACTGTACTTTTAACTGCATTATTGTTTCAAAATACAATACTACAAATTACAAATTATATCTGGCTCAAGGACTGATTATGAGAAATGCTAGCACTATTGCCTCTGCTTGAATAAATCTGATAATAATAATAATAACAATAATAAGAGATTGATTAAGTTGCCAGTGGTTTCATGAGGAGAGTCCGTCTCAACGATGCCATTAGCTTCTTTTGTTAGAGGCAACACTTTGACATAACAGAGGCAACTAAACTTACTGCAGTTGGTTACCATGGTTTTTGTACAATTTAAACTACAGGTACTTTCCAACAAGGGAGGATGGAGAGGGCTTTTTTAAAAAAGCAGACTATCTAGGTTTTCAAGTAATTTGGATGCTGAAATTTAAAAAAAAGGTGAGGGATTTTTCTTCTGAAAAAGAAACACAGGGAAGGACTCTTCAAAGTCAGAAAAGCACATGTTCAAATAGGAAGAACCCAACAGCATCTTGCTCCTGATACATCATAACCATAGTTGAGGGAGAGGAATAAACCATAAATATTAAGGGGTTGCCAAAATAACTAAGAGATATTAATCAAATTTATTATATGAGTTCTATGGAGATTCTCAATCATCCAGCTCATGTTTCCCCCAAATATGCTTTTTCCCCCAAAAGACAACTGGACTTTTTGGATTTTTTTCCTTGAAAACATTTTGTTTCTCAACCAAGAAGCTTTTTCAGTTCTCATCCGAGACTGAAGAACCTTCTTGAATGAGAAGCAAAACGTTTTCAAGGAAAAAACAAGGAAGCCCAATTGTCTTTTGAAAAAAGCAACTTTGGTCATTATAGGAGTATTAACAACTTTTCACAATACTGTTTTCTCTGTCTGGCAGCAGTTTTCAATGTCTGTAGAAAAGAAAATCTGAAAATATTGGGAACAGAACTTTTGTCAACTATATCTCTCAAGATATATAGCCCTTCCTTCAAGTGTCTCTTATATATAAATGTCACTTCTAACAAAAGTTCGCCAGTGGATTTTATTATATGTTATCAGTATACTTCAGCCCTATTGCCTTAACTTTTGCTTTTGTAATGAAATTATAAATGAGAATTTCTATAAACATATCATTAATAATCTTCATCACTACCATAATTCAAAGTAAAAAATAAATAGAATTTCTTTTTTAACGAAACAGTGGAGGTTAAAATTTTAGAAAAGAGAAGTTTAGAAGCAGTATTATAGCAATGGTGAGCTAACTTAAACCAGCGTAGGTAGTTTATAGAAATTAAGAAAATGTACAACTTCAAAATTAATGTAGAATTAAAATGCAACATTAGCAAATTAAGGAGGGGTATCATGATATGTTAATCTCCAAAGGGCAGAAGAACCAACTTTTCATAGTTTCCAAAATGTCACAAAGATAGAAGCCATACATATGTCAAAGGGTAAGCTGTTCCAGAGGACTGCTCCAAAAATATTCAACATCTTCCCCATCCTAGCACAGGAAAAAAAAATCAAAAGCCTTTGATGTGTTCAAATATTACTACACTGATTGCATACTTTTGGTGCGTGCTCTGCACTGGTTGGATTCATTTCGTATTATGCTATGCCTTGCTTCATGAAATAAAGCATAACTACTGGGGCATGCTAGGATATAATCACGGTTCATAATAGATAGTTCCGCACAATATGATCTGTTAAACCAAACAAATCAAATCACCATCTGACTTGTGAATTCAGTCATAGCTGGATCATAGTCATGTGCATCTTCTCTGGTGTTCTCCCAAAAGGAACTTGCTGTACTTGAAATGCTAGCTATGACAGCTTTATGCTACAGTATTCTTGCCAAGGGGTCTACCAACTCAACACTTGTTTAGCTTTAAGTGCAATAAAATAAAAGCAGAAGGCCAAAAAATGATATCATGCCTTTGACAGCTGTGGATGAAGCAGGGAGTTTTGCTATAAGAGCAAAGGCACACAAAGCAGTGACTTAAACAGAAATCTACTGGATTCAATTTTGTCATGAAAACCTCCTGAGTTGAAACTAGTCAAACAGAGAGAGCCTGCACACACTATCCAGGGTGTTGAAACAGCACCCTAAACTACTTGGGAGGGAAACTTTCCCTCTTTATAACTCTACAGTAAATATTTGGTAGAATTTCTGAGTCAAAAAAAGCCTTAGTAAAACAATATTCTGCCTCCTTACAGCACAACCAAAGAACAAAGGAGATGCTCACTGGTTATTTGTTTGTCAGAGACTGCCTTTTTAGAAAACAGGAATAAATACAACTGCAGAAAAAACAGATGCCAAACTAATTCTCAAATAATTTTAAGGAAAAATGCACATTGAACCCTACTCCCAAACTTATAATTTATAACTATTTTTTAACAATGTTGTATGATTCATGAAAAATGATTGGTAGAAATTAGGCCTTCTGGTAGTTGTCTAAGTTCACACAATACATGCTTTACACAAAAGACCATAATGGCTTGGTTTCCTCAAAAATAAACAAGCTTCATGATAGTTGTCCATTTACCATAGATTTAAATAGACATATTACTAAATCTGGATGTAATCTAATATTAATATGTTTACCAAGACTTGGCCCCATAGGCAACTACAGAAAAGTTTATAGTGAAAGTTTACATAGGTATATGAAAGGTTAATCAAACTCCTGACAGGTCACCTGGAACATCCCAATATTAAAAATTCCCCATAGACCTCATTAGCTGTAAAGCATTAATACGTCAGCATTTTTTTTCTTGCCAATTAACAGAATTTTTTTATTGATGTAAATTTCCTAAGGAATACCCTTGGCTGAATAAATTAAGCAATGCATATTACCCTGAAAACTTATTTGCCCATTTAATTTTAGTGTTAGGAACCTATTCCAGAGAGAACACAGAAATGATACTGAAAACATTTTCTGGCCTTTTTAATTTAAAGTCTAAAAATACCAAGAAGTAAACAAGTAGCAAAATATACATTTACAGAATCATAATAGTCATGTCTTATTTTAATAGATATTTTATTAATTTGCGTCCCTCCTTTATTATTTTTACAAATGATGAAGTGGTGGTGAACATATCCAATCCAACTTCCTATTCTCCTCATAATAACCACCGTGAGGTTGCTTAGGCTGAGATAGTAACAGGCCCAAGGTCTGGATTTCATGACTAAGATGGGAAAGAACTCATCATTTCTGGTTTTCTAGCCAGGTGTCTTAACCACTAGGCCAAACTGGCTCTGCTAGGTTACGTTTACTTTACAAATATGGAACTACGGTGGCAAATGTTACATTGAGCAAAAAGAAAGAAAGTCTAAATGAAGCACTTTTGATTAATTTGCACTTGATTAATCTGCACCGATCAACCAAAACCAATTGCTTCAGACTTATCCAGAGCAATTGCTCAAGAATACTGAACAGCTGTTCCATATTTATAACAAAAAGTACTCACTGATAACAGACAGCTAATTTCAGATTCATGCTGAAACATGATAAAAGTTAATTTAGATTCGATTCATGCTATTTGAAAATATGTTACCCAGAATGAGAGGAAACAAATGGAATGGCCTACAGCACATGTTAAACTATATTATATTATGTTACACAGGTGTTTCATGTTTTAAGTTAGGGATAGGAAATGCCCACCAGAAATTACTGATATGACCCAAAAAATGTGTGGAGTTAGGGACAAAACATATAGTGTCTGAGTTGGCCTGCCCTGATTTTTTTTTAATCTGTTTGAATTTTGTTGACTCTTAACAACTGCCTGGACAAGTCTCTGCAATTTTCTTGGCAAGATTTTGGAACTAGTTTGATACTGCCTTCTTTCTAGGGCTGAGAAAGAGTGACTGGCTCAAGGTCACCTAACTGGCTTTCTAATAAAGGCAAGCAAGAAATAATGGTCTCAGCCTTGTGCATTATTCACACCAAACTGGCTCTCCCACTCCTATCTTAAACTGTAATAGGTCTCAACCTGATAAAATTTTATAAATTGATTATATGGATAATATTTATCATATGTTTTTTTGGAATCTCATTAATGTATATCAGTCATTATCTTGTGAAGTGTCTTTGATGATAACAGGAAAATGTTAGGGAAGAAACAAGGATAGATGGCTTAGATAATATTTTCACTGTTCAATGAATAAAAGGTAAATGTTCCTGTAGTTCCCAACTCTAGGGGTATGTTAATGGTTTTAATTGTCTAAATGTTGTAATCTATTACCTCCTCCGTGCATGTATGTCTTTGTATATATGTATGTTTATATATGTCCTAGTGTACGCCGCCCCGAGTCCTGCCTGGAAAGGGAGCGGCTAATAAATTCAATTTTTTTATTATTATTATTATTATTATTATTATTATTATTATTATTATTATTATTATTATTATTATTATGATGATGGGGTGGTTCTCATCTCTGTTTCAAAGCCGAACAGCCAGAGCTATGCAAAAACGTCTACATGGTCATGTGGCCAGCATGACTAAATGGTGAAGGCACATGGAATGCTGTTACCTTTCCACCAAAGATGGTCCCTATTTTTCTACTTGCATTTTTACATGCTTTTGAACTGCTAGGTTGGCAGAAGCTGGGACGGGTAACGGGAGCTCACTCCATTATGCAGTGCTATGGATTCAAACCACCGAACTGCTAACATTCTGATCGACTTATATTTTTGTTTACTGTATTCTTTCATCTTCTGAAAGGAAAACAGGGCCTGTGCTTTGCACTGAAAGTGCATCAGTTTTTCAGATTAATAGCTGGCATCTGATCTTATTTTTTTTCTTTTGTAAGACTTTTTCTCTTATAAATAAATATCAACTATTATTACTTCTGGTGTTTGTCATCTATCTATCTATCTATCATCTATCTATCATCTATCTCCTTGTACTCCGATTTAGAAAGAGCAAGTTATAAAAATTAACTGAGACAAAGCATTCTTCACAACCATAGTAAACTTTTAATGTTGCTTTTTCAAATATAAATTAATATTTAAAATGTTACCTGACACCTATCAAAGCGTCAAGAGGGGTATCTGATGACAAATTTGTTGCAGCATGTTCCCCTTGTTCCTGGTTCTGCTTTTAATAGGCCTTCAAAAAGATTTTACACTGTGCAGTTTTTGAAGAAAGCAAAATTTGGTAAACAGTCTGCGCAGAACTACGTGGTAGATTAACTAGCAAATCCCAAGTGTACAACAACTGTACTGCTAATGTGTTTGATCAGGTCAAAAATTCCTTTTTGGTCTACTACTAATCATCACCAACAGATCCCAATTGGATTTCTGTAATTAGTTCAAAAATTAGTGACTAGAATTCTAACTGGTTATTAAGATGAAAGTCTATTGCTGTAATTTTGAAACATATATGTTACTTGCTATTTGGTTCATATCCCAGTTCAGAACAACAGCTTACTTCCCACCCTATATGCTTATGTATTTACACATTCAGATGGGAATATTATCTGAGTACCATCAGTTAGTGAAGCAGAAAAGAGCAATATTTTCTTTAACATTGCGCTGATTCTGGAGCCATTTTTAAAAGTAAAAGTTTTCAAGTGCATTTAGGAAAAATGTCAAAAAGCAAAATCCAATGAGAAATGATATACTCAGTTTGGTACACTGATATATCAAAACTGTGAGCCAGGTTATTCTCTGCTTAAAGCACTAGGTCAGAATGCAGGACGTCATGAGTTCAACTCCCACCTTAACCAGCTGGGTAGCCAGCTTTGGGCTGATCACTCTCAGTCCAACTCACATTACAGGGTTGTTGGGAAAAATAGGAGGGAGAAAGAGCATTAGATATGTTTGCTGCCTTGAGTTGGTTATAAAAATAATAAAGGTGGTATATAAATTAAATCAATAAAAATAAAAAAATACTGATTCTTATATATACAGTATTTTTTCTGTGTCTGTAATTGAAGGATAAAACATTTCAATGACATCAAAGTTTAGAAGAGTTGAAGATATTAGAAGCAATAATCATGGTTCTAAAAGTTAAGATAAAACAAGAGACAGAGTACAGACAATTTCAAATTATAGACTTAGAGATGGGCTCCCAAAAGTATCAGTCAATCCTGGATCAATAAGAAAAATAAGACTGATTTCTTGAAGCAACAATAAGCTACAGAAGCTCACATGCTGTGTGGAGATATAAATTGATAATAGACTTGAGGGGAAAGATACAGAAATCCTTTGTGCACTCTGAGCTTTACCGTTTGTTTACAGATATTTCATTATCCAAGTAGATCCATCATCTGTGCTTTGAATAAGCAAACTCACAGAGAACTCCACAGTTGAACTCTGAACTACCGCATTTTTCAGAGTATAAGACGCACTGGAGTATAGGACGCACCAAGATTTTAAAGAGGCAAATTTTAAAAAAAAGTTTTTGCACTCTGCAGACTTCCCAAAAATAACCCGTTTTTCACAAAAATGGACCCATTTTTTGTCAAAAAAGAACATGAATAGCCTTTAGGATGCTTGTTGAATGCTCCTGGGGACTGAGGGAGACAAAAACGAGCAAAAAAAAAACGGCCTGTTTTTCACAAAAACAGGCCTGGTTTTTGTCAAAAAAAGGGGCATGAATAGCCTTTAGGAGGCTTATAGAGTGCTCCTGGGGGCTGGGGGGTACAAAAATAAGCAACAAATTGCCCATTTGTTGCTCATTTTTGCCTTCCCCAGCTCCCAGGAGCACTCTATAAGCCTCGTAAAGGCTACGCATGGCCATTTTTGCAAAGGGGGCAGGGTTTCGGGAGACCAAAAATGCTGCATTCAGTGTATAAGACACACCCAGATTTTCACCCTCTTTTTTGAGGGAAAAGGGTGCATTTATACTTCGAAAAATATGTTACATATTTTCTTCTGCTGAAAAATGACAACATTTGGCAAGATGGAGGGCAGCAGAAGAATGGAAACACAATTCGCAAGAGTTGGATGGGATCAATGAGATCACTTGGAAGATTTATGAGTTAATATTAGAGATAGTTAGGATGGCAAGCACTTGCTTTTGCAGCTTCGGGAGTGCACTGCAGTTTGGAATATGAAGTTAAGATGCTATTGTTACATCAAGCTGGTGATCTCTTCATTGTTAGTTCCAGCACTTGTTCTCAAGAGAAAACTTACTTACTAAAACAACTTTTAAATGTTGTATTTTATGACTGAAAGAACAGGAAGTTAATTTTGCAACTCTATTACATCTCCTGCTAATGTGGATCTATATTTTATAGCATTGCATCCCATATTCATATACATGCTTGAGTCTAAAATCAATGCATACAGTAATTGGGAACTCAAAAGTATTTCAATGTAAGTAGTCATGGACAACATTGGAGATTCTTCTCAATTTTACAATGGATAACAGTTCTTTTATATTTTATTCCAGTTTTAAGTTGCCTTTTAGTGTTACTCATTCTATGTGCTAATGCTTTGTTGTCTCCATCATGATAAATTTTATCTGGGTTTGTAAGTTGTCCTGAGAATTTTGGCAAAATGAAAAGATGTAAACTGTTTGAATAACACAAAAATAATTAATTTCTGCTGTAGTTTCAATACATAGAGATATCTAATTTTCCAAGATTTTAGACTGTGGACAGAATTTTAGATTAGTGAAGTTTTTAAACTTTGTCCTATTTGGTCTACAGAAAATATGGTTAGGAGGTAACATATATAGCTGTTTCCTGTGAAGGGGAGAAAGGGGGGAGGGACTAGAATTCTAATCAATTTTCTTTCTACATGCATGAGGATTCCAATATAATATAATTATGCTTATGGGTTGAAAATCGTATCTCAGAATATAAAAAGTCAGTCATTCAAGTATATGCCATTTGATAAACTCGAGCTTAATTTATTTAAGCAATATGTATGTTCACATATAGACAGATCTTTCCTTCTACGAATTATATATGACTCTGCAATATTAAGCCAAAAAGGCTATTTCAAGAATGTTTAAATGTTAATAAAGCAAAACAAAACCTTACAAAACTACTCTAAAAGATTATGCTAACCATTGTGTATATTCAATCTCTGCCAATATCACAAATTAAATCTCAAAAGACATGTTTTCAATACTTACTGAAAAGAATGACATTAACATTTTTTTTCATCTAACAGATTCCTCCATACTTAAAAGATATTTATTTACCATGCTTTGCTATAGGCTGAATAATCACCAGCCTTCAATTTTCACGTGTTGCAGATGAGAAGAGGGAAAAACCCATCTTGAACATGGGCTTGAATTGAAATTGACTTTGAATCTCTGAACTCTCAACACATTTTTTATGAAAAGGTTTGCTTTACAGAGATTATAAAGTAGGTGTCATGCCTGACACTTGCATTTTATATTCAGATTGCGGGCCTGGAAGAGAAACGTTATAAAACATCAGGAAGGATCTAAGACAGCTCAGCTGTCATAGTAGAAACCACTCTGGGCTTGCTTGGCAGATATTGTGCTGTTGATGTCAGAGGTTTTTCACTTTAACTCACTGACAAGCAAAGAAGAACACTGAGAGAATATGTTATCAGGAGCCACGGATACTTGTCTTCAGTAGTAGGTCAGTCTGACACTTATTTTGGTGCATTAAAAAAACAAAACAAAACGATGATCTTGTTTCAAATTAAAATAAATCCCATGCCTTATACCCCAGAGGTGATCAAAGTCCAAGATTTATTCTAGGGGAAACCAGCTGGAAGAAGTTAGTAGACCTGCAAATGGGAAATTTACAAATGTTTAAAATAGTATTTCATTTAAAAGCTATAATTAGCCAACAACAGTTTCTTTCAGAGAACTTACTCATGACTAACTGCAATTACCTGATGTTCCCTGAAATGAGCAAAAAATAAATTAAAATATAACAAAACAAAATTAAAATAAAATACTTTCACAGGGGGGCATCAAAATGCTAAGCTAAATCTATAAATTACACTGGAAAATCCAAAGTCATTACAGAAAGATAATTGTAAACTATATTTATTCTATGCCAAGAAAACTAAAAGGACATATCCATATGGTCTCCAGGATTTACTTATTTATTTGACTTTTTCTCACACTATAATCTTCTAGACCAGTGTTTTTCAACCTTTTTTGGGCAAAGGCACACTTGTTTCATGAAAAAAATCATGAGGCACACCACCATTAGAAAATGTTAAAAAAAATTTAACTTTGTGCCTATATTGACTATATATAAAGTAATTCTCTTGAATAGGAATCAAATAAACACAAAGAAAGTATTTTATAATTACTTTATTATGAAATAGTAAGTAAACAGAAATATGAAAAATTATAAAATATTTTATTCAGTTCGCAACCTGGGCCTGTTTGGCTGAACCCAAAGCTGATATTCTGGCTGGAATCGAAGAAAGACACACACGTAGCTCTTCGTCAACAGCTCTCAGTCTCTCTCTGTATTTAGTTTTTATAGTCCACCAAGGGCATCAATCATATTAGCCCAGGGATCTGCAAAATTGGCTCTTAAGACTGGTGGACTTCAACTCCCAGAATTCTGAGAGTTGAAGTCCACCAAGGGCATCAATCATATTAGCCCAGGCAGGGATCTGCAAAATTGGCTCTTAAGACTGGTGGACTTCAACTCCCAGAATTCTAAGAGTTGAAGTCCATCAGTCTTAAAACAGCCACCTTTGCAGACCTCTGTGTTAGCCCAAAGCCTGGCGCTGGGCGGGCCTTGCTCTCCCATTGGTGGAGCCCCAAGAAGCGAGGAGGGAGAAAAAGAGACGGAGGCTAAGGAGCTTCCCTCCTGCCTCCTCCCTGCAAAAATCTTATCAGGGAGCCGGCGGGCAGTAGCAAATTAGCTGATCACGCGGCGTGATCGGCTAATTTGCTACTGCCCGGCCGGCTCCCCAGTTAGATTTTTGCTGGGAGGAGGCGGGGGGAAGCTCCTTAGCCTCCGTTTCTTTTTCTGCCTCCTCGCTTCTTGTCCCCGCCAGGATGATCTGATCGGAACACCCGTGTGCAAGAGGCGAGCCCTTACTTTTATTATTACTTTTATATTTACTCCGTCTCCTCCTGCTCTGGTCCTCCTGGTTTTTTTTTTTTTTAATCTTTCGAATTTTTCAATTTTTCCCATGGCACACCAGGCAACATCTCGTGGCACACTAGTGTGCCGCGGAACAGTGGTTGAAAAACACTGTTCTAGACAACCCATGCCCTATTATGTCACCATCAGAGGTATTGCTTTACCTAAACAAAGTGATAGATAGACCAAAGGTAGTGGGAATAGGAGAGACTTCTGACTTTCTTTAGATTTTAGTTGTGGGAAGATGGCTGAGGAAATCAGAAACTATCCTTCCTTCCTTCTTCCCCACCTTCCCTAAGTTTGATATCAAGTCTTAATAGCTCTTTCTATCTATCTATCTATCTATCTATCTATCTATCTATCTATCTATCTATCTATCTATCTATCTATCTATCATCTATCTATCTATCTATCTATCTATCTATCTATCTATCTATCTATCTATCTATCTATCTATCTGGCTCTGTGTGTGTGTGTGTGTGTGTGTGTGTGTGTGTATGTGTATGTGTTCCAGCATAACTCTGGAATGCCTTGAGCAATTTCAATCAAACTTGGTAAACAGATGTCTTAGTCTCTGGAAAAGAAATACTGTGGGGTAAGACACACCTAACACCCCTCAGGGTGTTATGTTTTGTTAAGATACAGCCTGTTGTGCCTTAAAATGGCTTCTACCATACTGCCATAAAATGGCTTCTACTGTGCAATGCAGTGGAGTTGCCATGGTAACGGCTTCACGGTACTCCACGAGGCTCCCTCTGATAAGGAGGAAAATCCAACATTAGAAATTACATTTGGTCCGGACATTTTCAACACGGCTTTGATTATTATTGAGGACAAATGTATGACCATGATCAATAAAACATTACCGCAACTCAGCCCACCTGCACCACTACGAGACCGACACGATGTACTTCACACAGATTACATACAAGAAAAGAACTACAACGTCGAACGGCTTAGTGCAAATATTGTGGACAAAAAGCCACTTCTAAATCAAGATCAGAAAAAAGCATACCAAATGATCATGGATCAGCTAGCAACACTTTTCTTGACACTATTGGGATCACAGGGAAAACATTTGTGACTAATTTAATTGTCACCAAAATCAGGGTTTTTCCTGTCTAATACAAGATTAGCACAAATATATAGCCGGGCAATGCCAGGTTATCAGCTGGTAATCAATTAAAAAAACTATGGAATGGGGACATGATTAAGCAGCAAACTACTCCATTTGAAAGATATAGAAATGGCAATTTGATAATGTGACAGTAGATTTCTATGTTGCTGAAAGTGTTCTGGGTAATGTGAAACTATCATTAAATAACTGAATCAATCATTTATTTATGCTAGGTATATAAAACATGCTTCTCATTAGAACAAGCACATGATTGGTCCTTTTACCCTAACCGGTCTGTACTATTTATAACTCTTTGTATTAGGGGCCAAGAGAAACTGCAATTTTTTCTGTTGGATGATAGGATGGGTGTTGCTTAGCTTTTCTTGCGAAAACATTTCAGAGTGCCAATACAACAACTAATACATTGTAATGTACTTTTCTTCGTTACCAAGGGGAGAAAGCCCCTAAAAATTATTAGTTGAAGAACAAAGTTACACAGATACAGCTATCACATAAATTGAAAGCATAATAAAAGCATTAATCCTTTGTTTCCGTGTTGAGCAACTTTACAATTAGAGAATATAAATCAATGGAAATTATGAATATATATATATATATATATAATCTGTACCTACACCTCTAACTATATGTAATAGGTAATGAAAAAAGCCACTTGCTTTTCAGTATTGTAGACTCTGAATTATCCTCAGACATAATTAGCACAGTAAATTAAAAAGCATTGGGCAGACAAATATTGTGAACTATAATACGGGCAGAACAATCTGTGTTTGTTGTTTTCCCAAATGTCTACTCAGAGGTCTCAGGTGGCTAATGTGGGAGGCATACACAATTCAAAGCTCAAATAATATGTTTATGAAACTGGACATGTTCTATGCACTTTCAGAGTGGCTGTGTAAGAAGAGACAACAGTATATCTGATTTCAGCTAAATAGGGTTTTTAAACTAAATTATCTATTTCCTTTTGCAGAAGTGGATGAAACAGCACAGCTACACTCTTAGTAATCATTCCAAATGCAATTGAAGAATTCAATTTAATGGTAATCAGGGAATATTTAATTTGCATTGGTTTCCAATAGGTTGGCTTGCCATCTGTACTCAGATATATAGCAGATCCAAAGATGAAAACAAGGAAGCCTGTATTTCAAGTAATAGGAGGCGCATCTTTAAAAATGTGTATTATATAACTGCAAAATGTGTGCATAAACTATTGTTATTTTTTAAGCAGCCAAGTGGTCAGACTGTTTAATAATATACACATTCTAGATAATAAACCATAGGAAGGTAGGGCTATTGTAAAAATAAGGTTCTATAAAACTATTACAATGGCACGTTGGTACTCATTGTAGATTGGTTCCGAGAGGCATGATGAGTACCAAAAATAATGATTAACAAACATATTTTTTCCCTTAAGGAATAATGTAGTGAGTAATAAGGCATGGTAATAAGACGATACTAACAAGTTCTAGCTTGTGTGTTGAGTACCAAACAAACTATGAGTACTAGGACATTTCCACATCAAATTCATTGAATACCAAATTCAATGAGTTTCAAAGCAATTGAGTACTCAGGTGTCACTGTACTTGTAGTTAATATAAGATCATGGGGTATGCTAGAATCTAATCTAAATAAATTGTACATAAGACAACAAAATACATTGTACTTCTCTATACTGATGCTACTTCTATAATTTCACAAATCCTTATAAGTCCTGAAAAGACCAATGCCAGCAATATTTTAGTTCAGCAAACAAAATCAACTAGGTCTTCATTTTCAGAAATCTAAAATTCTGGTCTTTGCTAAGAGAGCTATCCAACAATCCTAGACAGTAGAAGAGAACAGAGAAGTTGCTACATTTAAATACCTTGGATGGTTATTAGTCTAAAGGAATCTGTAATATACACCAGAATTGTTAAGTGCTGTTATGTCTTAAACTTTCAACTGCTTTTGAACTCTCCTTTTACATAAGCAGAGAATAATGAATTCCTGCAAATCATTGACCAAACCGTATACGGTGCACAAGTGGGGTAATTTATGTGAAGAAGGATGTACTGGAATCAATGCAAACAAAATTCTTGAGATCAATCCTCATTGTACCAAACAAAAGAGTAAAAGGCTTCATGCCCACAATCCAAGTAAGAGCCTGGAAGATCATGATTAATTTTTTTGGTTAAATAGCCAATCCTTTCCAGCTGACACTAACCCCTCTAATTTTAATGGAAACTTTTTCTTCTCCCTAGAAACAGGCCGTGGAACTGTTGTTATCATTATGCAGGTTTTCCACACCATTCCTAATTTCCTTAAGGTATGACCAGGGTAAACAACTGCTCAACTAAAGAACAAGGGATGTGGAGCTCCAGGCTGAAATTAATAAATTGTCCTATCATGACAGAAATTGGATTTTTAAAAGGACACTTGGGAACTAGAAAAATATTCATACATTTTAACTTTCCCCAAGCTGCAAATAGCTCCCCCACACACAAACCAGAAATAGTATCTTACTACTATCTGATTGCTGAAAGTCAGATACTCCAAAACCTCTATAGTTAAGCATAGCTGCCCATGTGATGACGAAGAGAATGAATCCATTTCTCTTGTATTATTATACTGCAAACCCTACAGGTATATTAGGCCTGGTTACATTTTGTCCCTAGTATGTAAATTCTCACAAAGGCTAGACAATTTCTCCATAAATCATCTTCTAGATGATTCGAGATCTTTCATTATCTGTGTGGGAGATAAATCCTGTGTTTCTGCAACATAAATAAGACATAACTGGCCATAGAAATAACTATTTTTGTTTTATTTATCACTTTATGTGTTAGTTGTGTTGTTTTAGCTGACATATACTTCAATTTCATACATTATATTATACACAAACACAAAAACACACACAGAGAGATATATGACATAATATTAAAAGCAGTCCTCAACTTCTGACCATTTAATGACAAAATAGCATTGATAATTAGAATGAATTTATGACAGTTGCAGCATTTTGTGTCATCTGATCAAAATCTGCATCTTTCTGAGCTGGCTTCCAACAAGTAAAAACAACTGAGGAAGTCAGATTCGTTTAACACCCATAGTTAAAAATGGTCATAAAATTGGTGAAGTGATGAATCAAAACTGACCCAAGGCATATCTGTACAGTATGTTATACTTTTATCATGGAACCTGCTTCCTAAAATAATACTTTATCTCATTCATTTGATTTTACTTCCATATTTTTATTTCTAAATTTTGCTGGTCATTGATTGAATAAATATTATTATTATTATTACTGTTACATTACACTGCAATTTATGGCTATAAAAGAAAAGCTATAAATGGAAGTGATTGTATTATTAGACAAATGCCAAAAGAAACAGAAGCAATGTTAAATGTCGAATTATCCTACTTCAGACCCATTGAAAAAACCTAGCTCTCTGGAAAAGTCTCTAATGCTGGGAAAGGACAAAGGAGAATGAAGAGGATGATGGCCAGAAGGAAAATGGACGAAGAGATGGATTGTCCTGATCTATCAATGGGATCACGAGGATTTGAAAATGACTTAATACTAAATAATCAATCAATATATCATAATTTAACAACATCCTTAAACTTTTCCTTCCAAGAGCCTGCTTGCTCTCAGTAGCAATAGATATAACTGAAAAGGAAAAAAAGATTGAACATGGACCAAACAGTATTTTTTTTAGTTTGTCAAACATGTATGAGATAACAGGTGTAAATATGAACACGGACATGAACAAAGGAAATGAGTACAAATAACTGGGGACAACAGGACAGGGATGGTAGGCACGCTGGTGCACTTACGCACGTCCCTTTTATGGACCACTTAGGAATGGAGTGAGGTCCACGGTAGGCAGTTAAGGTTAAAGTTATGGGGGTTTGAGGCTGTAACAACAGCTGAGTCAGGTAGAGCATTCCAGGCATTGACCACTCTGTTGCTGAAGTCATATTTTCTGCAATCAAGTTTGGAGCGATTTACCTTGAATTTGTATCGACTGTTGGCCAGCGTATTATTGTGGTTGAAGCTGTAGTAGTCATCTCCAACATATATAATTATTGGAGACCTACTGAATTTAAACAACTGTTGAGGAACTTAATAGACATGACTTTTATTTTTTTAAAAAACTAGTTTGATGAACTAGTTTTAAATTGTAACCACAATATTTCTTAAAATCTAAGACCATTGGTTTGATAGTATAAGATAGCTCAATTCTATATTCCATTACTTTTATATTATCGACATCTAGTTTTATTTAAAATTATAGACATTGATAATATGGAATTTCTGGTTTAGCTGCTATAAAAAAAATTCTCCAATGCATTCTGTAGTACCAAATTTTTAGAAGCTGCAAAAGTGTCCTTGGGGTTTATCCATTCTATATAAAATCAACCACTAATGAATCACTTTAAAATATCTCAGTGAAATTGATCCATTTATTGCCGTTTTCATTTTTACTACATTTATTCCTATCTACAGACTCATCGCTATTTTCATCCACTTATTAATGTCCCACTTATCAGGGCTATATAAATATTCATATCTACTAATAAATATCTTTTTATCTGAATAATTGGCTTGTAGTGTTTATTATGAGCTGAACTATTTTTACATACATCTAATGATACGTTTATCACTTGGCAAAATATTAGGGTCTGATTACTCTAGTTAACTGTGTATCTGGAGTGTTTATGATATTGTTGCATCAATTCCAATGAGTCTTTGATAAATTAAAAAGTTTCAAGAGGAGTATAGATCAATAACTTATGTTTGATTACTGCTCCCGAATATTCCAAATAAACTCAGATTGTATTTTCAAACATGACAAAGATTGGAATACTAAATTAAATTAAATGAGAAAAATTGGGTTTCCTAGGCATGCTGAGACACATTAAAGTAAGCATGTTCACTTTTTCTCTCCTGAAATATTATTTTATACTTTTGTTTGGTTTAGTAAGAAACCAAACAATTTGGTTCAGCCTTCCATTCTTCCAAGGTGGGTAAAATGAGAACCCAAATTGTTGGGGGCAATATGCTGATACTGTAAACAGCTTAGAGGGGGCTGTAAAACACTGTAAAGCAGACATATAAGTCTAAATGCTATTGCTATTACAAGTAACAGTCAATTTTTCTGCAATAGAGACCACAGTTCTTTTTTTATTAATGGAGGGCAAAATGAAATTGCTCTGTTTTTTAGCATTATATAGCTCCCTCTATTGATGAACAGAGAACACCAAGGAGTCTGTAAAACAGCAACCCCCAATTTTTTGGACAGCAGGGACTGATTCTGTGGAGAAAGGCTTTTCCACAGACTGGAGGGGGTTTGGTTTCATGTGCTGTCTGAATCTCACAGATGGGGCTTCGCTTGTTTGCATGGACTGGTTTCTGGCATGCCGCGGTCCAGTGCCAGCCTATAGACCAGGGGTTGGAGACCCCTGCTATAGAAAATAGCACAACCATTGTTTTCTAACAGATGGAAGAACATATACAGTATAAGACAGAAAGGATTAAAGTGAATAGGGAAATCACCCTTTTCTCACAATTTGGAGTGAAAAGAGAGAGCGCAACCTAATTTGGAGAGGGCCTATTTTGTCTTTTAAAGAAGTCCCCATTCTCACACTGTAAAGAAAGGATGAAAATGTTTTGATTCTGGGAGGTCCTAAAAGGCAAAAAAGGAAAAGGGAAAGTGGGGAAGGTATTTACAGGTCATACAAAGGTTTTAGGGATCACCTTGTCTTCTGCTGATCTATGTTGTCCTACACAAAGCAGTGATCAGTTTATAAAAGACTAAGTGAAGTTTCCCATTCGGCCCATGCAAGATTTCCTAAATATAAAGCTTACTATACAGCTTGCAAAAATAATTTCCCTCTTATCAAGCTTTTTAAATAAATGGTCGGAAATGGAATACTTTATGATAAGCACGAATAACTTTTCTCATGGACTCTGATCTGGAGTTTCTTGCAACAGTGCCAGTATGGTCCCCAGGGCTTCATATTTCTCCAAATAAAATAAGAAGATTCTATGGCAGCGACGGTGAACCTTTTTGGCATTGAGTGCTGAAAAGGCAGCACGTGTGTGCATTTCATGCACACATAAGCACGCTTGTCGGGGCTGCAACTCGGAAGAGGAGCTGCCCAGGGGATAGTCTTCCGGTTACTGGCGCAACAATCAACTGGCTGGTGCATATGCTCATGCTGGAAAACAGAAGACTAGTTCTTCCAGTTTCCAGCACTGATGCATGCACAAAGGCCAGCTGATCGTCGCTTGTGCATCTGCGCCAGAAACCTGCAAGAGGAATCGGTGACACCACGCGTGACAAGCGACATGGCTCCATGTGCCACTTTGGGCATTCATGCCATACGTTCTCCATCACAGTTTTAAGGCATTCTCTTACCTATCTCTGAGAAATGAGCTGCAGCTCTCTGACTAATAGTATTTCCTCATTGTTTCTCTCTTAACATTCTTTACTAGTATAAGCCCTCCAGTGATGCAACCAAAAAATGCAAAAGGTGGTTCACACATCAGTGAAAGTTATGTAACTGAATAACATAATTTGGTGAGTCCAAAGATTCAAGAAGATATTTAGAGTGGGCTTCATAACTATCCACATTAAGCACCTGTCCAGACTCAAAGGATAGCTATTCCAATTGAGAATAACCCTGGATGGAGCTGCGCTTTCTCAGAAAGAGCTTAATTTATGCCACACTTGACAAATCGAATCTACAATAAGAAAGTTGTGGGGGGGGGGGAGTTTTTTTTTACTACCGGTTCCGTTGGCATGGCTTGGTGGCCATGGCAGGGAAAGGATACTGTAAAATCTCCATTCCCACCCCACTCCAGGGAAAGGATACTGTAAAATCTCCATTCTCTCCCCACTCCAGGGGAAGGATACTGTAAAATCTCCATTCTCTCCCCACTCCAGGGGAAGGATACTGTAAAATCTCCATTCTCTCCCCACTCCAGGGGAAGGTTACTGCAAAATCCCCATTCCCTCCCGGTCAGCTGGGATAGATGGGGGCAGGGACAGTCAGAGGTAGTATTTACCGGTTCTCGGGACTACTCAAAATTTCAGCTACCGGTTCTCCAGAACTGGTCAGAACCTGCTGAATATTACCTCTGGTGTGTGTGTGTGTGTGTGTGTTTGTGTAAGTAATGGGGGTAATACTGAATCCTACATTCCTCTACCATTAATGGGCTCATGCTTCTTATGTATGGTATTGATGCTATAAGGAAAAGCAATGTTCTAAATAAATAAATCAGTCTCTTAGATGTAAATAAGAAATAAAATGGAGAAAGGGAGGAATAAACCAATACAAATATAAACAAAAAAAAGACCAGTTTTGAACATCAAATTAGAGAGATATTTTTTTTACAATATTTCATGACATGTTTCAACAAGAACTATGAATGAAGGATTACACAGCATTTGCTACACAATAAGTAACTGAAGCTAAAAAATAAACCCTTGTCATTTGATTCAGATAGAACTTGCTTCTTACATCTGTAAGCTTATTGTTTTGGAAGGAAATCTGATACTTACAAAGCAAAGTATTATCCTTCTCAGAAAGTGATTTTGTTCTTATTGCTATATGTCTAGGGATACTGTGATAGCATTCAGCTGACTAGAAACATACAAATGAGACTTCTTGTAGTGGCCCAGCATGAATTTGAATATATTGTTAATGGGAAAATTTTATTTTATTTTATTTAGTTTACATAGCTGCCCATCTCACCAAAGGCAACTCTGGGTAGTGCACAACAAATGTTGTTGTAACAACACCACAAATGTAAAAAAATAAATAAAAACTAACTTTAAATATTATAAAAACAAAGATTAAAAATTCTAGATGAAGAGGGAATAAAAATGGCCAATTCAGGAATGGATCCATCTATTCATGTCTCTGGGAGTCTGAGGTCTGATAACATAACCAGATCTTGAAAGCCTTCTGGATTATCAAAAGACATGGGGCTAATCTAATTTCAGGAGAAATAATGCTTCATGAAGTGTGCGCCACAATAGAGAAAGCATGGCTCCTGAGGCCCATAAAATAGAGGCATAGCTGAAGATATCTGCAGCATGCCTTCTATGGCAGATCTAATGGGGTTGTCTGATGTAATTTGGGAGAGCTAATCCCTCGGATAGCCCAGTCATATGCAAATTCATCAATATAAACATCACAATAGCCAAAAGTTCTTATAAATATAATTAATGTTCACATTGTTGCTTTTGTAATGAAAGATTTAAAAAAACATGATTCCACAATGAATTGACTGCACGTTCTTTAAAAAATAAAGGCAATTACTGTATGCATACCTATTAATAAGAACTTGATAAGACAAGTGACCACATTAAGTTGGGATACCTCTGCACAGATTGAATCCTAAGCCTTCTGTATACCCTAATATTAATTTTTCCAATGTTTATTTGGCTGATTTGTGTTCTCCACAGGTTATGTTTTATTGCTACCCGTGGAAAGTGCAGTATGAAATCAGGAAGCAACACAGATCAAAACAGTTTTAGAAAACTGAGGTGTGCTTGAGGTAAGTGTTGTCTTCAAGGGAACTTGATCAGAGGATATGCTCACATTCCACATAACCAATTCATCATTCATTAACAACTATAAGACTATACTTAAATAATTGTGGCTGAATCTATTTTGCTAAATTCATAATCATATGTAAATAACAAATAAATTCCTGTACGGCAGTTAGGAAATTTTCTCCATAAATGAAACAGTAGCATATGTTGCCCAAATTTCACTAGACATCTCAGTATATTATACTAAGCATATTTTCCATGGTAACATTTGAATTTATGGAGATAGGAATGGCAGAATTTTAGTAATACATTATCATAAATGTGCAAAATATCTAGGATTATCATTCAGTTATGTCTAAGCCAGGATGATGCTAGTATTCTGGAACGTGCATTATTTAGTATTCATGACTATCACCAAGTGTTGTAGCTAATGTTTTATGAAGAATGTATTTTACAATGTCCATGTTAATGATATCACTATTGTTGCATATACATTGAGTGTTTACGCACCGGAAACAAATTCCTTGTGTGTTTAATCACACTTGGTCAATAAAGAATTCTACTCTATTATTATCTCATTGTGTACAGAATACAGTTAACTATTTATGCCACAGGTCATCCTTTCCCTTCCCTCATCTCCTTTAAAGAAACCATGTTAGTACGGTATTCCTTTGGTTTGTGAGAATATTGTCTTTCATCCAGATGCACTAATCTCAGAAAAATAAATGGATTCTGATGGAATATTTGTAAGACTGCAATGGTGAATGACTGACAAAACATTCAATATCAAATTTTAACTGTATCCACAGTATTCGTATTTTGGAAATGGATAGTGAGCTATAATGTTAAGATGAATAGCAAAACACAATGAGACATAAACATTTAAGCTTTTCTGCAATTCCTACCTGAACATGTCCCCAAGACCTTTGAGCATTCCTTTCTTGGCTTTGATTTTATCCTTCTCTTTATCTCGATCTTTTTTCTTGTCCTTCCCAATTTTTTTTCGGTCCCCTTTCTCCTGACTGCCATTCATGTGTCTTTCTAGAGAATGGGATGGTTGGTCACTAGATGTGGACACAGATTCTCTACCAGATCGTGAACTTTCTTCGGTGTCTTCTTCCACTGAAAGAGTAAGGAAATTTTATCAGGGAAAGAATAGGAAGTTGTCTTTGTTTTTTTTAAAATATGTATATATCTAAGTTTCAAATACGAGAACCATAAGTTCTTTTGCAGCCTACCAAATCCACATATTTTTTGTAAATGCAGTTTTGTTAGATTTAGAAAACAGAGAAACTACCATTAATTGACAATTTTTACTGTCAACCTAAGCTTTAATCCTATGCTTGATTTCACTTAGGCTAGAAACATGTGATACAGATTATAATATTAGTTCTTGATTTATAATATACATATTCTGCTTACTCAATACATTCTAAGCAACTCAAAGTTCTACAACAAGCTGACTTCAATAAAACTGGTTGAATGCTATAGTGAAAAGCCACAAAGTGTTTGTAAATAATAATCACTTTGAATTGGGACTGGAACTTAATTTGGCAATGAGAGAAATCCCTGTAATATAGTTCTCATTAGTTAGCATCAATCAGCAGGCAAGCAGAGAAGTTCTGTAGCAGTTATAGCTTTGAAGTCATATTCAAGGGCAAATCCATTTGGGGCAATTGCAGTAGTCAGGAAACTCACAACTCGAAACCAACCAATGCTGGCCTTCTTGGTCATAACTCTATCCTGTGGGATCTACCGGGTGAATCCAAAAGTGCCTCTGTATTGTATAACAGTAAAGAAATGCAGCTGCACTCAGGAATGAAGTTGAAACTACCCTTCAATCAGACAGTGTTTATGTTTTGCTGAGATTAAATCTGAACTTCTTCTGTCCCATTCATTCAGTCATTCATCGGGCTTTTCCAGAGAGTTCCCCATGAACACTTAACTGAACTTCTTATTTAGAAATAGAAGCACTGCCTCTGATCCACAATCAATTTCAATAGTGCAAGAGGACAAAATGGTTAACGAGATCAAAAGCTACAGAGGGAGCCAGGATGATAATGAGTATGTGCGTGTGTGTGTATGTATGTGTGTGTGTCCGTGCGCGTGTGTGTAAGAGAGTTTTCAATGGCTCTGCATACACACACAAACACACACACACTCTCTCTCTCAAATAAAAAATTGAAAATTACAGCCAATTCTTACGTGTCATGAGAAATTGATGAATGGATGAATGAAAGCATGCTACATGCCACTATACAGAGTAGAAAGCCATATAGCATAATATATGAGTCAGTATAAGCCAGCTATGTTCAATAAATCTGTTCCTAATCAGAAGATGAGCTTTTCCCTTTTTCTTCTTTTTTTTAACATGTATAAATATTAACATAGCTGAAGTTTTGGCATTAAGCTCAAAAAATTGTACTCCTTTTATATCATGCAAACAACTCCTCGTACTGTGCTTGGTATCTTTTAATAATGCTATACTGAAAATTAATAATGTAACTTCAATGATTGTTTCTTCATTCACAGGCAATATTTTTTTAAAAAAAATACACCTTTGTTTTAAATAAAAATAAAAGGATAAAAATAGCCCTGGTTAATAGACTTGCATATAACTGCAGATAGAATATTAAATCAGATTGCCCTTTTGAATATGACGCAAATGTGCACATAATTTCTATTGAATAGGACCACAGGCCGAATTTTCTGAAGCTGTTCTCCTAATTACTCTATAAAGCAAGCAAAATGCATATAAGAAAACATAATTACTGAATATGAAACTGTTTCATAGTTGAGTGTCTAGACTGCTTATTGTATTACTTAATACCAGCCGAAGCTCCAGCAATTAAGAGAGATAAGAAAGGTTTGCCAATTTATTCAGATTCAAATGGCTTGCTTCACACTACACACACTAAAAATGGGTTCTGTTTCTTGTCATCCTTTTCAAAAGTTTGAAAACAAGCGCTGTGATTCATATGATCGGAATATCCCAAGCAGTCATCTCTGACTTTCTGATTATAGCTCTTAAAATCTATACATACCTCCCGCCAAACTTATCTTTCATACATTGTTTAAGAGTATGAATAGCTTATTCTTCTAAGGGGAGCAATTATACTATGTTTGCAAAGTCAGTGTACTCCTCTATCACATGTTCCATGCTATAATTTTAGAACTCCCAATAATCCCATCATAAAAGATTTCTTTATAAACAATTCATTGTAACTTTTTTTTTCAAAACAAAACAAAACAAAAATGTGTCGGTTGGTTGGCAAAGAGAAATATTCAGCTTCCAAAACCAGTAATTTTCCAGTGATGCATTGCATTGGTTTCACAATGACAGAAGGAAGATTTCCAAATTATTATTTTAGACACATACACACATACAAAGCGCATAAGCTGAGGAAAGAATAAAAGGAATACAAAATTCTTGAATGTAATTTAACTAGTGAAATCTCAAGCAACCTTTTAACTAATGCCCAGCCCATAATGAACATTGTGAAATGCACTTCGGTGTCACCATTATGTTACTCTCCAACTAGAATCTAAAGAACTGTGCTATATTCTTAAACATATAAAGACTTAGGGGACGGATGTAAACAATACCAAAAATTTCCAGTGATTTCTAGTTTTCTGATGTAACTTGGTGCCCTTCTTGGCATCTGTCCCATGAATTGAGTTATTCAAGAGGTGTGCTACCCAGACTTTTATGTATAAAATATATGGCAAAGTGTGTCTCTGTGTGTGTGTTTTACCAAAGCCAAACTAAATATAACAATTGTGTCCTGTGATTTGAAGTCTATAATTCTATTATGAAACTAAAGCATCTATTGGATTTTCCAACCAGAATTTAATCCAAAATTATATATGACTTTAAGAATGTAAAGAAAGGAATTATACATGATTTACTTACAGGTCTCCATGCCTTCATCATCCTCGTCGGCAACAGGTTTATCATATGATTTATCTATTGCCGCCCTGAAACTTTCATTGCATCCTCGTCCTCGGATTATTCGTGGTCGTGGACGATGGAAGGGGATGTCACTATTCAATGTCACTTCAGCAACTGCTGTCTGCAAACTTTCTAAAGAGCTGGATTTCTTTAGGCCTAATGAAGGGCCCACATCTCTGGTTGGAGAACCTTAATAGTTTCGTTTAAAAAAAGTTAATTAGAATTCACAAGGAGGCCATTATTCACATCCACAACAGTCTACAGAGAATACTTCCAATATTATTCATGTTATCTCTATAATCTCTAGGCAATTCTAGGCAGTTTTATAGGTCTAACCAATGATTGTCAAGTCATACTATACAAATTTGATAAGGTTAGCAACATCCCACTTTCAAATTGATGGGAAAGCAAACTCACCACTATGGTTTCAATCAATTTAATGAGAACAAAATCATTACCAAGTGGTTAAAAAGGAGGGTGGGGAATTAGAACTCAAAGATGTCAGCATTACAATTTGAATGGCATAGCCAGTTAATTTCATTTTTTTTATATTTTCAATTGAACAAAACAATTGTATGTAACTACTGGAGATGACAATCATTAGAGATTGTATTGACCTAAAATTTTCTTGCATTCTTAAAATAAACATCTAGGCAAAATTCTGCCTTACTAGCCACTTTCATGAAGAGAAGTTAATAACCTGCACTTAAATATTACAGTTTTCCCAAGGGCTAGTCCACATAGATTTTTCCTCTAGAATTAATTAACCTATATCACTATAGTTATTATACATAAAAACCCATGTCAACACTTATTATGGACTAAATGGAACTAATGT
The DNA here is from genome assembly GCF_964273705.1 of Natrix helvetica. Taxonomy (NCBI): domain Eukaryota; kingdom Metazoa; phylum Chordata; class Lepidosauria; order Squamata; family Natricidae; genus Natrix; species Natrix helvetica. Next base: position 123,356,105 of record NC_138554.1, read on the forward strand.
AAATTTCCTTATCTTGATTATTAACAGAGACTACTGCAGCATGGTAAAACTTCGACATTCACAAATAAACACATAGGGAATATAAACTAATAACACAAATCCATACAAATTGTATTAATTAAAATAACAAATATAGATTTTTAAATGGCATGCCAAAGAGTAGCTATAATATGTCCAATCAACACTAGAAAAGACTAGAAATGGATCTTACAAAAGAGTTATGTCCTATAGTTAATTACGGCTCCATGAGATTCATTCACTATAAATACATTTAGTATTCAAATTAAGCTAATTTTTAGAAAGTAATCTAAAATATATATTTCAATACAAATGGTATTCAGAATCATGCTTCCAAAAGTTATCCTACCTAATGCTATTAAAAACAATGGCAACTTGCAAATTAAGACTGAAATATGGATCAGGAGAGAGAACTTTCCTGTTGAGAAAGGTTGTCAGAGTTTTGGAGTGGGACTCCATCAGTAGCGGCTGACATTCAGCCCTATTGCTTCTTGTCATTCAAGTTCAGCTAGGTAATTAGTATCCTTATAAAGCGTTCAGTTTAAAGTAGAACAAATTGAAATGAAACTAGACAAAATGAATGCTGTTGATAGTTAGACATATGAACCTGGGAGTTAGATTCAGTTTAAACTCCTCAAAAAGAATAGATCTACATCTGGGGGGCATTCCTTGATCCTTCTGGATTTCAAGATGGCAGCTACAGTGAGGAACACTTTTGCACTGTTATGGTTAGAATCAGCTCCAATTCCAAGTTGCTCTGATTTGATATCTATGCCAGGATTACCTTTCATCTTAATTATTACCTGAAGATGTGATATTATCCTTGAAAGTTGTATAAAAACTGAAATGAATACCAAATGGGCTGATAACCATTAGAAGTTTCAGAGATCACATGATGAATATTTTAAGCGTTCTACAATGGTTCTCTGCTAGTCATCAAGGACAATTGGTGGTATTGAGTTTTACAACTGAATCTAATAGTGTTTCAGGCCTACTTTATTAAAAGTCTGTCGTTCCCACTTTAAATCTATCTTGATGTTCAAATCTGTAAGATTCTGCACATTTGTCTCTATATGTCCTCCTGGCAAAAAACTCATATATGTCTCCCTCATGAAAGGATCATCTCTTGCATAGATAGCTTCAGAGATGCTGAACGCACTGCTTCAGAAATTGTGTTTAGCTCTCATTTTCTTACCATTTAGGGGAAAAAGGCTCATTTCTTTCTATAATCTTTTAACAGTTAATTAACTTTATTATTCATGTTATATTTCAAATTGTTGGGTTTTGTTTTTAATAGAATTCAGCCTTGAGTATTAGGATGAACAAAAAGGCAAATTTTGGAAACAACTGAAACAAAGAATCTATAAAGTCATAATCAAAATGAAGTCACATAATTTATACTTCTACCTCAGAGATCCCATCTTAGAGATCCCCAATATTTTAGGAAGCAGAAAGGCCTGGAAATAAGTAGAGGCAGAGGTCAAGTGTGAAATGAGGAAGAAAGGAAAGTCCAGTGCTTCCATCTGGGTGAATAAACTTCAGGTTAGGCTTGAAAAATATTTGTAGTTAAGTCTGTGCATTTGCCCTGGGGAAGTACATATTATCAGTGGGTATGGAAAGCTGTTTGTATTTTACATTTGCTGCCATATACATTTGGCACTCAACAAAGATGTTATTAAATTTACTTTAATACAATCACATAGTATTATTTTTGAAATCCTGATTGTTATTAAAATGCAATTTGGGAAATAGCAAAAAAAAATGAGGGAGGGAGGGAGGGAGGGAGGAAGGAAGGAAGGAAGGAAGGAAGGAAGGAAGGAAGGAAGGAAGGAAGGAAGGCTACATTTGGTCTTGGATGAATGTAAGGGGGAAAGCTTCCTTTTCTTTATCTGATAAAGTTAGTCCCTGCATCTGAGTATCTATAATAAGGAACAATCTTTTTTTTTTTAGTTACTCAATGATTCCTTACTCTTTTTATAAATGGTAATTATATTAGGTACCTATTCATGTTCACAAGGGAAACTATTTCCTGCTACCAGTATGGATTATTGTGAGAAAAATATTTATGTAAGACATGGAATCCCAAAGGAAAAGTGAGATGGGATATGACTTAATGTTCCCAGGGTACTGTAAAACTAATAATGGACTGCAGAAATGGTTAGCCTATTTGTTGAACTTGGGTGGCCATCCAAATAGATGTGGACAGTCTGCAGAAAAAGAAAATAAAGAAATAATCCTACATAAGCAGAATATGTAGTAAGATAATTAAAAATACTTTTAGGTAAGCATCTCGTTGTTTCAATTCTTTTAGACAGGAAGTAATTGTCAAAATTCAGGTTTTGGTTGAAGACTTCTGTGCAAATTTGACTAACTTAAGGAAATGGTTTTGGTAGGTTTTAAATATGGCTTTCTTGGGTTTAGGACTTGATTTATTCACAATTGAAATTATTTATAATTTTATGAATATAAATTATGGTTTATTCCTTCAAGTTATACTGCATATTCCATGAGGAGTTTAGAGATCTATGTTGTATCTCTTCTTCAAACTTATTTATTAGCACATCAAACCTGAGATAGATTGGAATTAATAACTAACCCAAGTCATTAGTGAGTTGTTCTAGTGATGAGTAAACCTTGGTTTCTTCATTTCTAGCCCAACATATATTTCATTATATTATATTTGGTATAAATCCCTGCACGTAGACTACAACCAATCTGAATGTCCCAAATGTGCTTTTCCAAGAGGCAACTGGACAAGAGCTGAAGAAGCTTCTTGGATGAGAAGCAAACTGTTTTCAAAGAAAAACCAGAAAGTCCAGTTGCCTGGACAAAACATTTGGGACAGCCGAAAATCTCCATAGACAAGCAATCTGGTTCAGATTCCTAGAAAGAGATATTAGTAATGAACAGAGCTTTAGGAAGCATGATCTGGATTGTTCAACAAAACTCTGATGACCCACTATAACTTGTAAATTAAAGTCAGAAAATTTTATTTTAAAAAGTTTCATTCAGAACTTAATGACACACACATTCACTGTTTTTCTTAATATATTGCAACAGAATACAATTTTCAGTTGCTATATTTTAGTCCTAAGAACTTAGGAAATGCTAATAACCCTTGAGATTTAATCAGAATGCTTCTCTTTGAAAAAGATTGTCTTCGGGCATGAAATTAAGGTTTGCATAGATAAAAAAGAAGATTTTAAATTGATCCAAGTAATGTTGAAATATCATTACTGAAGCATATGGATACTTGTAAATATGCATAGTATGTATTCTTATATTTGGTACTATATATGTAGCAACAAGTTAAATGAAGACTGTACCAGAGATGCTATTTTTTTTCCCTAACAGTAAATAGGTAGTCCTAATGACCAACTACTCATGGTTTGGTTCTGATGTCCTCCCCTCCCCTCCTTGGGCATTCATATATATTTTTGGTTTTCAGGGGGAAAAAGGGGGCATAAAGTGAACAATTCATTTCGTTAACAATTAGGATGTTCACTTTATGAGTTCCGGTTCCGGCGGCCGACAGCGACAGGCAGAGACTGCTCACCCCGCGCATCCCCGGTGGGCTCCCCACCCCTTGGGGGGCACAGGATGCCCCGAAGAGGCGTTCTGCCGGAGGAGCGGTGCGGCGGGAGGACCCCTGCATCGGCGGCGGCCGTCGCGGGGCTCTCGCTTCGCTCCAGGCACCGAGGAGCATGAAGGGGAGACGCGCTGAAGCGTCTTCGCTGCGAGACTGTCCGGAAGAAAAAAAGAAAACTGAAGGATGCGGTGGCGATGCGGTGAGGTGTAGACTCCCTTCATACCTATCACCAACTTTAAAACTCATCAGTGGTGTTAATTGGAACTCTTGGCTAATTTGGAGAGGTGCGGCTGGAGGGGAGGGGGATTTCTCCCCCCCCTCAGACAAGCGGCTAGAAACAAACGTGCTCGTAGCCCCAAGGGAAGGAGGAGGGGGAGAGCCAAACTAAAGAGGTCACACTCCAACTAAATGGATCTTCAGATTTAAACCGTTAGGTTTTAAGACAATGGGATCTGGAAGCCTTGGGAACTTTGAATCTTGAAAACTCTATTTGCTGCCTCAGTACCCGAAATTGGCAGGGCAAGATGGCACACTTCCGTTGTCTTTATGAAAAGTGAATTTGACTCCACCTATTAGCTTCAGGCTTCCGGTCTTTGTCTCCGTGTTATTTGGATACCTCTCTTGTGGATTGTTTGCTTTTGAACTTTCTGGAGTGAAAAACGTCTGTTCTCTACCAGGGTGATTAGAGAGTTCCCTTGTGCCTGGTCTCCCTACCCCCCGGACTCCCTTGGCTGCTCTACCACTCTGACTGATTCTTCTCTATACTGACTGGACTCTTTATTACTAACAATGACATCTAAAAGACCACCTCCTGGAAAGTCTGGCTTTGCTGCCTCTGCCCCGACATCTGCAACCTCAAGCCCGAGCACACAATCAACATTGACAGCCTTCAAACAAGTTAAAACTACGGACTTGGAGTTTCATCAAATGTTTCAGCAAATTCTACAGGGACAAGAGGAAATAAAGACACAACTGAAGGAGATGAAATAAGAAATTAGAGGGAACCAGGAAAAAATTAATAAGAACTCACAGAGACTGGATCTCTTGGAGCAGGGGGCGGCTGAGATGAGGGGGGGGGTGGAGGGCGTGCAGAAGGGAAACAAAGAGCTTGACACCCAACAAATGAAAATAGAGTTTGAGAGAATGTCCTTTTATCTTAGGTTTCAAAATGTGATGGAGACAGATGATGAAAACATAAGGGACATCATGACAACTATCTTGGCTGAGTATATCCAGAAAGAAAAACAACAGATGGGGTGGGAAATGGACCTGGTTTATAGAGTGAACTCCGCATATGCTAGAACACACAATGTCCCTAGGGAGGTACACATTAAATTTCTTAGGAAAAGCACAAGAGATGAAATTCTGAATACACAAAGGGGACAAGCCCTGACATACAAAGATAAGGAGATAACCATACTGAAACAGATCCCCAAGAAAGTGAGGGAGAAAAGAAAATATTATTCACAATTGGTGAATAAATTATACCAGAAGGGGGTGTGGTTTTGTTGGTTGCTGCCTGAAGGCATGTTAATATTCTGGGAGGAGACAAGAGTCAGAATTAATACACCCATAGAGGTGCAGGCCTTTATGGAAAAAAATAAACTACTCCTAGAAAAACCAGACATCTCAGCAGATGCACAAGACACGGGAGGGGCCGGAGCACTGCCAACGGGGGGAGATGGGGCGACATAAAGAAAGCTCAGATCACACAAATAAGTAAGAAAATCCACATCACATAAATTGATTGAAATTATTAATGAACTTACCACACTGACTATATGTTATTATGTAATATTTGAATGCTATGCAAATGTACACCATGAGTCTGGAGGGGGGGGTATACCTACCGCAGTTTGCGGCTGCCACAATTTGTAACTTTCCCCATACCTTTTCCTTTTGTAAAACACCAAAAAACCAATAAAACTTTGTTTGTTTGTTTTTAAAAAAAGGATGTTCACTTTATAACCGAATCATTTGATTAACAGCATGTACAAAATAAGTTATGAAACTAGGTTGGTCATATAGGTGAGCTGCTTTACAACTATCATGACTTATAATAGGCATGCTTCTTTATCCTTATAACTTGAGGACTACCTTTAAACCTGTATATTGTAGTCTGGATTTTCACAGGGAAGAGTACAGTATATTCCAATAGATACATAAAATATAACTCAATTTTATTTCTCTCCTTTTGTGCCTCTATGCTATTCAGAAGAGATAAGACCATCAAGTTAAATTACATGAAATTACACTCAAAATTCAGAGTAGTTAAATTTTATTGGGGATTGTAACTATTGCTATCTTTAAACAATCCCAAATCAAAAATAGCTAACAGCCTAGGGTGATGGATGATATTTTTATGTGATGTGTGGCTAGGTTATTTAGAAATATTTAGCTACTATGGATCTTTTGCTTTGTAAGCAACTTTTGGCTATTGGAAGGGAATGAACCACACTGACTCATTTTCCATGGAGACATTTTTGGCTGAAACAGTGCTTCATTGTCTCAATACACATTCTTGTGGTGACTACATTTCTTTCACATTTCCCACATCCTTTAACACATAACATGTGTTAGAAATAAAATAGTAAATATCAGACTCTTCATATTATTATTTTTTAAAAGCTTTTAGAACTAATGCACCTTCAACTTTTACTTTTACAATTATTCCCATGGTAAAGTTACTTTTCTGATTTTAAAAAATGAAGGTAATATTTCATTAATGTTGGCTTAATGATTCATGTGTGGTTTCCTGACATGGTCCTTTGGGCCTTCAAAAATATATTTGCACTTATATTATTAAAGAAAATTTAATGAATTCTTCAACTTTTTAAATATAACACCAACATGACCATGTTTGTTCATTTTTTACATTTGCCTAACTGAAATATAGACCTAGTTTACAAGTAAGACTAATAAGTATTGTTTTGTTTTGATTTGATATAAGAGAATAACGAACTTATTTGGGTCTTAGCTATAGTAAGAAAACTGAGCCACTATGTCTTGTTCAACAAACAAAATCAGGGAGGAAAAGGGGGCTGATGTCGCGATGGCATGTCATGCAACCTTGGTGCTCCGAGATCGCAGTTGATATTTCTGCCGCCGGACGGTCCATTCAGACCTAAACCATCCCGCAGAGACGGTGATTGAGAAGGGCACCTCCTGCTGATCTCAGGGACACATGAGATCCAGGAATAGCTTTTTTTCCAGGGATAGAAATGCAGCTAATGAAGCTGCAGAAGTTGGGACAGCTCCAGAATGGGCAGAAAGCAAAAAGAGAAAGTGTGTTGAATTGGTGAGGAAATTTTATTATTAGAAAAAAGACTACTCCCTAAAATTAAGTTAAATTAAAATTGAAGATAGAAGACTGTAAGCGGCGAAATTAATCTACATTAAACTTAGTGTGTTATCCTGTTTCTATTTTTTTTTTCATGGATGGAATTTTTGCAAAGGCTCCCTATTTTTTAAACTGAATGGATTAATTTTTTTTTCTTTTTTCACTTTTATTTACACCTATTGATTAAAATTCTCCTTTTTTTATAATGCTTGATTGGATTGGATTGATTGGATTGCTTTTGATCTCCATTTAAGGTTTTTTTTTTTCTTTCTTAAGCTTGGAATATAAAGAAGATAATAGGAAGGATTATAAAGAGGGTTGTAAGAACAGGAGGAAAAGCAGTTACACTGCCCCTTAGAGGCTGGATACATTATTTTTTCTTCTTTCTCTTTGATCACTTGAGATTCAAGGTTCTTTCAGTTTGTTTACTGACAGTGATAGTAGGAAGAGCACAAGTTGTTAATACAGGTGTTTTTTAGGAGTTCTATCACTAGCTATTGGAGGGAAGACAACATTTTGACTTGAAAGATAATAAATGAACCTGTTTAAAGTTTATTAAAATAGCCTTGAATTACTGAAAATATTTTGATAATTTACAAGTAAAGATAAGAAGAGGGGAGACTGTTGAAGAAGTTGTTTTCATTTATGTACTTTTATTTTGGTATTTTATTGCCAACACCTGATAAACCAGCTTTATAATTTATTTTTTTCTGGAAAGCCTACAGGAGGTTAAGGTGTACATCAATCAAGTGCAAAAATATTGATGCTAATAAATAAAGATGTATTATTTCTGTTAATGTTACCATATTCCTGTTACACTGTTTACATTTTTGTGACTTTGTATTGTTTTGAATGTTGTAATTTCATAGGGTTTTATTTGTTATTTGACTGGATTTTACTCCAGAATTATTTCAGTGGGCTAAGCATGTATTTGTAATTAAAGTTAAACGACCTAAATGTTATCTAAGGTAAAGATACCCTTGAGTCAAACTTGACTCCTAGCTATTACATGCAGTTTCCTTAACTGCATTAATAAAGCAGGTTGCCACTGTTTTCTCCCAGAATGTTTTTCATCAACGACTTATTTAAAGAAGCTACCCTGGATGTACTGCTACTCTATGCAAAACTTGGAACTTTGGAACTTGGGATAAATGTAAAATTGTTCCTGATGATTGGATCACTGAGAGCTTTCCACCTGAAACAAATTCCTTGTGTGTCTAATCACACGTGGCAAAATAAAGTATTATGTGTTCTAAAGGTCTGTAGAGATTCTCAGCCATCCAGGTCATGGTTGTTCTAAAAGTACTTTTTCAGGAGGCAAATAACCTTTTTTTTAAGAGCTGAAGAATCTTCTTGGATTACAAGAGAAACATCTTCAAAGAAAAAAACAAGAAAGTCCAGTTGCCTCCTGAAAAAAGCACTTTTGGGATATTCTGTGTTTTATTCTATGTTCATCAAGCTAGCCATCCAAGTCCAATAAAATAACTTCTGCCAACCAGACCTTCCACAAAAAACACTATGAAACATCCTAATCGTAATACAAATCAGCTGATTAAACCGAAATACAGGGATTATGTGAAGTGTTTATATAAAGACATAGCAATAGGATAATTTGCAAAGCAATTTAATCATTCTAGATCACAAAAAATGATCCCAAGAATTGGATTCTGCATTGCTCCATTGTTTAGACTTTGCAGACTATGATGCAGACATAAAGATTAATCTACTCAATCCCAAACAATGCAGTATGTGAAAAAGGAGCCAGAGAGGCACAAAAATGATTGGCTATACTTAGACACAGCTTCAGTATCCAGACCTCAATAAGACCAGGTATTCTGTCTTCAGGCAGGGTTCAGGGCTGCTTAGTAGCAACCTGGGTCACTGGATCAATACTAATTGGCAAAGGCTTTATCAGTTCCCATCTTAGAACTATTATCTCCAATTATTCTATCCTTAAAATCTTTTTCAATTTTCTTTACACTCTCTCAAAGGTACTTTTCCAAGAGGCAACTGGACTTTGTTTTTCTTTGAAGACATTTCACTTCTCAACCAAGAAGCTTCTTGATGAGAAGCAAAATGTCTTCAAAGGAAAACCAGTAAGTCCAGTTGACTATTGGAAAATTACCTTTGGGAAAAATATGACCTGGATGACTGAGAATTCCCATAGACATTTTGCATTCTTTCTTGACATGTTTCTTTTAACAATCTGTCCAGCATTACTCTTCTTGAATGTATAAATTTAACATTTCAAGATAAGCCTCACATAATTTCTGCTACCTTTTTGTTCTTGAGAGCTGGACAATAATGGGAATACAGACACCTCATAATAAGTATACAGTAAATCTATAAGTGCATTTAGCTTATCTGAAACTATCTGTAGGATAGTAATTTAAATAAAGTTATCGAATGCTGAGTCCCAATTTGATATCTTTTTTACATCTACTCAATTCACACAACATATTTCTAAAGCCTATATATAAAAATAAAACTAATGTGGACAGAATGAAAAAGTGAAAAATTGAAAACATCATGAATGAAGACCAATGGACATACCAGAATCTGATAAAGGAACTGTTGGGGTTCAAGTTATTCAGATATTCTATGTAATGAATTCACCAATAAACAAGGACCCAATTTTTCCTTATTAAGTTTTCGACCACTCTGCCTCCCAACTTCTGAGTTCCTGGGATTATTGAAACTTCATGTGAATCTTGCTTCTTTGGTTGTGCCTTGAAATGTACATTCTTAGATGTATTCTAATTGGGGCCAGTGTTGTGAAATGTAATTTAGACAGAAGGGATCATGGGGGTAGCTGAAGAAGAGGAAAATGAGCAAAGAACCAGCTGAGCAGAAGTATTAGTCATCTTAAATATTTTTGTTCCAGACAGAATTCTCCTACTTTTAATTAATCTATTTACTGAAGTCTCCCTAATTTATTCTACTATTGATGTCACACACTTTTATGGCTCAGGATTGTGCTTTTGTACACATGTAAGATGAAGTCCATTCATGCAAGTGTTAACCATTGACTATTTCCTTGTGAGGATGTACATTCAAAAGCATTTCATCTGAATAGCATGAACACAGAACACTAGAATAAATATTTCAGATCCTAAATCTGGCAGAGATATTTTTATTACTAGACTGTTACAATCTGAACCATTCCAGGTGATTTAAATAACTGGTATTGATGAGATGATAAATTAAGCATCTCTAATTTAGTACACAAAATAAAGAATTGCATTTTAACTTGGAAGAAAAAACAAACTTAAACAATGCAATTACTGGAAAATATCATTAACCATTTATCTCATCCCCTAGCTCAACTGAAAATTAACTATCATCTTATTTTAATAAATTCCTGCTGTTGTTTTAGAGATTTATTGTTGGCATTATGACAAGATGAATATGGAAATAACCCATCATACTTCCTGTCTGAATAACACTGAATAAATGAGCCTTACTCAATTGCTACCGAATAATACACTTCTGACCTTTGGAATGAACTATAAGCATTGAAAGGGATTAGGCAATTTAACTCAATTGAAGCAAGAAAACAATCTTAAAAATCTATTACAACAGATTCCATCCAGGCAAGAACATCATTTTCCATTGGATTAATATAAATAAACTCAACTGCAGCTTTTAAAATAGGTTCTATTTTATTCTGCCAAGGTAAACATGATCTACTTTATTGTACTTTATAGTCTTCCATGAAATACATTCTGTTTTGCAGATATCAAAACAGAATGAAGTTATTCATTTTAATAACCTCTGTTAATATGGTAAAGATGTGTCAAAGTGTTCCACACTTGGCCAAAAGTTCATATCAAAGTTCTATAAGTAAAAAGAACACTAAGCAGTATTAAGAAGGAAATTGTTAAATGTTTGGTCAATGTGTGTTTGGGATTCCTTGGGAAAAGAGATCAGAATGGAAGGGTGCAAAAACGTGAAGAAAGGGAGAGCTGGTAAGAAGAAAGTGACGTGGGATGTATGATTATGATGGCAGATTCTATGTTAGTTATGACTATAGTAACTGATTCAATTCAGCTATGGGTTTTGTTGAGTTTGAAAATAAAATCATTCAAATCTAATCACAAATATGTGGCAGAAAGAAGAAATTACAAAAAAGAAGCTTAATGTTGAAGTATTTTGAGTATACTACCAAGCATACTATGATAAAACTAGAATATCAACAAAAGCTTAGTGCAGGCAAAATATAGCAGAAATATACAGAATTAAGAAGAAAATGGAGACTATATTCTCCGTATATTGTCAGTACATTACTTAGATTCATGCCTATTCGTTCAGAGAACAGTCATATTGGTAGAGCTCAGCCAGTAGCATTGACATTTAAACTTACAGTGCTTTAATAATGCCTCCTATAGCATGAGTATTGTATAATGTAGACCAAAAAGGCTGTAAAAAGATTCTGTTAACTTTTCATCTTCACATTACAGCATTTGCTTTATAACAACTTAAAATTTTACTACTTCTTTTAAAATAAGTTTTTTCACTTGACACACTTTACAACATGATGATGATATTAGGGATAAAAATGAGTTTTATGTTATTTACAGAGAGGCAGACACACAAAACTAGGAATATATTGTTCAATGATTAATGTTAGAAACAAGTAATGTTTTCATGATTCTAAGATGACATCCAAAATTAAATTAGTTTCATTGGTATGGAAAGTTACTACGTGCTCTTGATCTACTCTAATTAAAACAACATTCTATAAGTCAAACGTTTACTTGCATTACTAAATTATGAAGGTTCATAACTGCAGCTGATGCATTATTTTAATTGCTAATAAATTCATGCTTTCTAATCTGGAATCATGACAATTACACAGAAAGCAAAATATCTCTAATGCATAGCTTGTGAAACACGGTTTGATTATTAATGGGGTTTTGTTCTAATTCTTTACAAGCCAAAGAGATGCCAGGATGAACAGTGAATACAGCAACATTCATTACTGCTTACTGAACAATGAGATGATACCTTGATTAAGGAATTTCCAAGCATGGTAGAATTTTGTGGTTAAAAGCCACATTTCAAAAATTTAACCGGAGAAGTGCCTTAGATAAATGTTCAAAATTTAATAAGCCAAGTCTGAATTCCATTGATGAATCACCCGAAGAACTCTCCAAAGTATTATCTTTTTAAGAACTATATTTAATTGGTAGGCTTAATTGCTAACATTTTCTTATCCTTATGGTTGTTTTCAAATATTATAAATTAGTGTGTATAATATTTGAATTCTGGGAGAGTAAAAAGATTCATGCAACTGTTGACATATTATTTTCACATGCACCGTGATTGGCAGCCCTGTAATCGTCGTAAGCTGCTTTGACCAAAAAAAAAGTATGTCAATCACCCTACAGTTAATGCTTACCTGTTCTCTGGCCATCCATTGTACTGAGCTTAGTCTCGTCAGCTACTGTTAAAAGGTAAATGTATAATGGTTAGCCTTGTTAGTGCCCACATCCCTCATGCATCCACTGTTTATTTAGAGGACATTGCCAATATCACTACTCATGCAAATATGTCATATTATTCAGATACTTTTAAGGGGCAAAATGAGGCACTAGAGAAAAATATTTAGGAAAATTCATGCTTTTGTGTCAGTCATCTCTGGATCACAGGCAAACTTAATGTGTTATTCACATGCTAGCATGTCTCAATTAGCCGAGGCAAGACTACCACATATCAGCAAGTAGCAATTTGAGTTTTAAAAGTCCCAGTGGGGTTATAAAAACAGTAAATGTCTACAAATTTATTACATTTTCTCATACTTAAAAAAACATATCAAAGCTCATGAATCTTCCCAAGGGATATGTAAAAAGGCTTGGTTAGAAAGGCTGAATTTGAATTATTAAATGGGTTACTAGATTTACTATCGCTAGCTTTCGTTCATTATCCCTGAGATATGAACCTGTAGGATTTCAAGATTAGTTTCTGCTGTCAGAATCATGAACTTATTGAGAATTTAGAAATTAAGCTAATAAGACGGGAGTAGCAATTTTATATGAATACCAATCACTAATATTCCAGAAGACTTTTTCCTTAAAAAGAATTCATCCCCATCATATATAAATAAACTACTATCTTTTAAGAGAAACGTATCAATTATGTTGTGGTATCTTATTTCAGAAGAAAGATGTACATTAATCTGACTAACTTCTTTAAAATAAGATACTTTGTAGATTACGTTTTTCCATTAAGATCTGTGATACCTTAAAGTGGTCACAGCACTCTAGCAGGTGTGGGTGGGTGTGGGTTTGCTCATACACGCATAAACATGTGTGTATGTATGTGTGTGTGTATGTATGTATATATGTATGTATGTATGTATGTATTTATATGTATGTGTACACTATCTACCTATCTACCTACCTATCTACCTACCTATCCTGACACACACTCCCTCAGCCAAGAAATGGAGATGAGCATCATGCTCTTGAGTTGGACATGACTGACAGAGAAGCCTTTACCATTTATCCTAAAAGTGCTTTTTCAAAAGACAACTGAACTTTGTTTTTCCCTGAAGATGTTTTGCTTCTCATTCAAGAAGCTTCTCCAGTTCTGATTCTAATAAGAACCGAAGAAGGATGAGAAGTGAAACGTCTTCAAGTAAAAACAAAGTCCTGTTGTCTTTTGAAAAAGTACCTTTGGGACAACCATGAGCTGGATGACTACAGAGAATCTCCGTAGACTTTATCTTTTATATGTTCTATACAGTAATCTGACCTACTGATAGCTGACACTTATAACTGCTGATCTTTTCCCAACATCAGCCTTTTCTGATGAAGCAAAATTTTATTTCAATGAAAAACTTGGCCACAATAATTGTTTTAGTTTGTAGGTGTCTTCGGCCTTTTCATTCTTCGATAGGCAGTGTTTAAGCAGGGCTGCGACTGGACCACAATTCTGCCATTCCTCACTTTTTTACACTACCTTAATACAGTTCAAAACTATCTCTATCTTTTTGCTGAAATTACACCTAAGTGTAAACTGAAGACTTGCTAGACCCATGAGCAGAGTCACAAGCAGATGACTCTAACCACATTCCTATCATTTCCATCCAATCATGCAAGCCATGGACTCTTATCATTTGTAAAGTTGAAAGACAGATCCATCACATGCTGGCCACCCTCCTGCCTGGTTTAGTGAAGGGGGGAAAAGTCCCAATACTTTTCCCCCCTTACCATGATATTGGCGTGACAATGTGAGTTTGACACCTCTGTTCTATAACATGTGCAGTTGCCATGGAAGGTTATTCTTTCAACCAAGTCCCATTTACTTTCCCTGAAAGCGTTTAAGTCAATCACTATTGCCTTTAGCAACAAATGACATTACAAGTAATGGGACTAAACATCCCAGCTGTTAAATGATTAAAGATTAAGCTAAAGCCGAATGTCTAAGCTTCTTAGAATTATGTTAGAATCGTTCGTTAGAGAAAAGGTTTTAGCAATGCTAGAAACAACGAGAAATATGTTGTGCAGAATTATTTTAAAATACAATTTTGAGTTATTTGGGTTTTCCATGTCCTGAAAAACTACCTATTCAAAGATGTTTACAGCTGCTGTATATACTGAACAATCCTGTAACACCTAAATCTGTATAACCATAACATGTTAAATAAACATTAAAATTGCTGAAGCATATATAATGCACTTAGCTTGATCATATTTAAATTTTTTCATGCCACATATTGAACTCAGCTGCATGGGATAATCAACTGCATAATATTACAAATAATTTAAATGCCAACAGGAAACAACAAGGAAAATGATATCAATATACCGTTGAAACACAACAGTGAACAAAGAAGGACTATGACTAATACCTAGGTCCATGCTTTTAGATTTCCGTGTTTTAACGATGTCTAATTGGCTGGCATCTGCAAACTGCTTAGCACGCTTTTCTGACATGCTCTGGCGTCCAAATCCTTCTCGCTGGAAAGCCAATCCTGGATCCATATCTGGACTTAATATGCTTTAAAAAAATATAAGAATAAATAAATATAAAGAAAGCTTAACTAAATCATACATTTATGTTATATCATTAGCTCATCAATAAGATTAAAAAAAAAGTTAGAAATCATTAGAGGATATTTTACTTTATTATTTTTATTTTACTTTGCTATTTTAGATTTTTTTTTCTTTTATCATTTAATTTTCATCTCCATGAATATAGAATTATTAGCCTTTTAATCCAGATTTTAAAACAAGCTTAAAGTATTCTAATAATCAGATTAATTTATAACTCATAAACGGTCGTGAAAATGGTTCTTTTTAAAACATTTCTGCTGAAAGGAAGATAAAGATACTAAATGTGAATGATGAAATAGAAATTCAAAAATTCACCCTCTTCAGTCTGAAATTGTACCGGTGAACTGCAGGTAGAAATATGATGTCTGTCTCTCTAGTTGTTTCTTAGACTTATCACTTCAAAATAAAAAAAAACCCAGTAGATTCAACAAGTTACATAAAACTTTCAGATTGAATATCCATATAGAAAGAGTGGGTTTCTCCTTTGTAGATTAAGATTTTCCAGAAATATATAAACTCTCAATCTGAACTGACTTGTTGGATACTATGTGATGGCGTGTTGCATTGTTGAAGATCCGTAGTAGCACGATGGTTAGAATGCAGTACTGCTCACTAGGACTGCTGCCTAACTCTGCCCACTGCTAGGAGTTCGATCCTGACTGGCTCAAGGTTGACTCAGCTTTCCATACTTCCAAAGTCACTAAAATGAGGACCCAAATTGGTGGGGGCAATATTTGACATTTGTAAACTACCCAGACAATGCTGTAAAGCACTATGGGATAGAATATAAGTCTAAGATGGTGAACTTATCAGCGGATATGCAAGCCAGTCCCCTAGCTTGACTCCAGCACTCATGTGCATGCTGGCCAGCTGATTTTCACCTGGCCTGCCCACGCTGCCTTTCCTTTCCCAGGAGCCTCCACATGATGCCAGGTAAGTACAGGGCCCATACGGGGGCTTTGGGAGAATGTTTTCAGCCTCTGGAGGGCCTCTGGGGGTAGGGGAGGTCATTTCCGCCCTCTCCAGGCTCCAGAAAAGCCTCTGGAGCCTGGGGAGGGTTAAAAATGGACCTACCAGACCCACCGGAAGTCAGGAAATGGACCATTTCCCGGGCTCCAAAAAAGCTGTGTGCGCATGCGTAGGGCAGTGGGGGTGGGTGGGTCATGCACTCTGCACAGGGGGCACAGGAAGGGGGGTGATAAAATTATTGGTATGGGCACACGTGTGTGCGCGATAGTACATGCACACCTGCTTTTGGCACCCAAGGTGAAAAAGATTCGCTATCTCTGATCTAAGCGCTATTGTACTTTGTTCCTGTACTGGTAAGCAGAAAACAATATAAAATGTATTTTGCCCTTTAGAGCACTGTCGGCTCACATCAGCCTTTCAGACATTGTTGAACTTCAAATCTCATCAGCCTTACCCTATGTAGCCCATGGATGGTAATTATTGAGTTTTTCACTTACTATTGTTTAGGAGAAACAATGTCTGAATGTTTTAGGAGGATCTAATCTTTTTTCTAATTCTAACAAGATATGTCCATTTTTTTTAAAAAAGAAACAACATTCACATATTAATCAAATTGCACCAAACTCTTAATTCAAATCAAACTCTGTTGCACACATTAGTCAATCAGATGATCATAGAGTAGTTGTTCAATCCTGTTCGGAATAGAACTTCATTCCACAGAAGATAAAGGCGATTTTCAAACAGCAAATAAATGCCATTTATTTACAGATAGTCCTCAATTTACACCATTCATTTAGTGACCATTTGAAATTACAACGGTACTGAAAAATGTGGCTTATGACTGTTTTTCCACACTTAATGACCATTATGGTCATGTGATCAAATTTCAGGAGCTTGAAAATGTAGGTATGTATTTATGAAGGATATTATGTCCAGGGGTCATGTGATAATCTTTTCTGACTTTCTACAAGCAAAGTCAGTGAGGAAGCAAATTCAATTAACAACTGCGTTACTAACTTAACAACTGCAGTGATTTACTTAACAACTGTGGCAAAATGTCGTAAAATGTCAGAGAGAATAATCCACCGAAAAGGATTAAACCTTCAAAATAGATTTCCAGAGAATAAATCATTTTAACGAATGAATGGATAAATCAATCACCCTACTAGTGCTAATTTTCTAAATGGAGTGTAATAAGTACAAAAAAAAAATCCCAGATTGTTTTAAAGAGTTCTGCCTATTTTCACAAAATATCTGATCTGCCAGGCTGGTCCCCTAGAAAAAATAATTCCATAGAGGTGGACTGAATATCTATAAAATGTCATATTCAGGATTTACTAAAAGTGTACAAAAGCATTATGTTGCATTTTAATAAGACATTTACAAAATGGTTAATCACCTGTTGTAAAACTTAGTGAAACCAAACAATATCTCACATTAATAGTTCTTAATATTTCAGATCAATGTTAATGCCACTTCATATTATCCTTTATTCAGTAAACATGAAACTCAGTCAACTGAACATTCAAAAATGCATCACAAATACCATTGACTAGTCCTAGTGGCTGATACGGGTTGCTGCCAGCATTCTAGGTATCAACCAAGTATCTTCCTAAAATATACAATGTTCCAAATAGCGCAGTTTATTGCAGTTCCGTTGGTGTTATTACAGGAAGCTGCAATTTGTTGATGTATCTTATAAAATTCTTGGACATGGTACCAAGTGCCCCAATGACAATGGGTATCACTGTTGCATGTTTCATCCACATGATATTTATATTTCTAGAATCAACAGACAGCAGAATGTACTATAACAAAGAATTTGACTCTTTAAAGAATGTAACCGTTACGACCCTCGGTGTTATTAAAATTCCACATATTAATCCTGCTTCATTGTCCCCTTGTTTTCATAATATTTTCATAAAGGATTAAGGAGATACTGTCAGGCTGGAAAAAGCATATATTTTCAGCCATGATTCAGAACAGCTGCCATTCTTGTTTGGATAACCCTTCTTCCATTTTCTTTACATCAACCCCTTGGTGCTTTGAAGCAAACTCACAAAAAAAACACCTTCATTTTACAATCCTTCCTTTGTCCATTACCAGCAGGAAATTAATACAAAAACCACCCTTGGTCACTGTTTATTTTATTTTACTGGGTTCCTTTTTAACAAATAGAATGCAGTCAACAGAAATAAGGATCCAAACAGATCTGTTCTGTTTGTAATTGCATTATTCTCTTTGAGCCTTTGAAAGGGCAGGCATAAAGGCAGTTGTAGGAACAAACGGAAACCTTTAAAGCCAGTCGTTCTTTCTTTTTCTTATTGATGGGCTTGTAAAATGTGAAAGTAAAATAAAATTCTAGGCCATCAACAAATAGGGATGGTATGGGTTCAACTAAGTTGAACTGGGTTCAACTTAAATTATCTTCGGCATGAGATATGGAATTGCTGTTGAAATGCATAGGTGCCTTTCCAAAAATCTAAGTTACTGTATTTTTCGGACTATAAGACGCACCATGATTTTGAAGAGGCAAGTTTTTAAAAAAGTTTTTGCACTATGCAGACCTCCCAAACCCTCTATATGCCTCGTTTTTTGCCAAAAAGAGAGAGGGGGGGGATGGCATGCAGAGCTTTGGGAGCTTGTAAAATGCTCCTGGGGACTGTGTGAAAATGAACAAAAAATGGCCCATTTGTCGCAAAAAAAAAAGGGCATGCAGAGGCTTTGAGAGGCTTGTAGAGTGCTCCTGGGTAAAAAAAAACCGGGGGCAAAAATGGCCCGGTTTTTTCTCGATTTTGCCCATTCCCAGCCTCCAGGAGCACTTTGCAAGCCTCCCAAACCCTCTGTACGTCCATTTTTGCAAAGGGGGTGGGGTTTCAATAGGCAAAAGATGCTGTATTCAGTGTATAAGAAATCAGACATATCAATATGTGACCAAACCCCCTCACCCTGGTAACCCTCATCCCAGTGTCCAATCTGCAAATCCCTTAGGTGTCATGTGAGTTCCATCTTCAAGGAGCATCATCAGGTTGGTATGTAGGACGGTTGGCCTTGACCAACACCAAGCACTAATCTGCAGCATGCGCAGTAGACGGTGAGACCAAAACTCCTTTTTTACAATCTCTCCTGTACTTAAATTTCCCCTCCCAAATACCAGCCCCACCTTCCCCATTTCAATGGCAGCCAAAAGCAAATAGCAAAACAGAGGCTGACAAATGCAATGTGATATAGAACAGCATTGTAATAAGAGGAAGCAATGGCTTTTAACATAACAACCGAACGCTTTTTCAAAGATAGAGTAAGAGTAAGAGTAAAATGACTGAATACCAGTGCACATTGGTGCACATGTGTGTGTAACGAATAGCTGACTTGCACAAAGCCAAACAGAGATTCTTGCTGTGGGTAATAGTTATTAAGATATTGCTGACACAATTATATCAAGCTCGGGAGAATATGAGACTTGAAAAACACTCATACTTCAACCTGCTTGTGACAATTATTACCACAAGCCTGGTAAGAGTTCCATAGAAAGGTATTTTATTTTGCTTATTGCTGAACGTAATTACTACACATACGAATTATTGTTGTTCTCTGCAATTAGTAAAGATTGTGTAAAAAAAAAGACTTAAACATTAGGAAGTATTTCTCCTATGTAAGATAATAAAGAAGGCCCAAGCAATCATTGCTGCCCCCTCTTCAAAATGCTGATATGAGATCCCGTGCCACAATAATATGAAATTTGCTTTCCCCATTAAGTTCTTAAATGGCTTTACAAGGACAAGAGATAGAAAGGGTATTCTTTAGAACTGAAGAAGCTTCTTCGGTGAGAAGTGAAATGTTTTCAAAGATAAAAACCAAGAAAGTCAAATTGCCTTTTGGAAAAAGGACTTTTGAGACAACCAACCACCTAGATAATTCAGAATATCCATACACGTCTAGAAGAATAGTTCTGCTTCTATTTCAATGATGAAACCAATGAAGTAAAGAGTAAGGAGAAATAACCGTGCATATAAACACAACATTTACCATTCTGCTGATTCATTCACTATTGGTTTACTCCAAGCTCCAGCATCCATGGTTGCAAAACCTATGTCATCATGAGAACTGGAAGATGATTGGTCTGAAAGATATGGAGGTAGTACAGGTAGCCTATCATCTTCTATCATTACCATATCATCCGGGGGCATGTTGACTGTTGGAGAAAGCTGGTATTTACCTGCAGAAAATAGATGGACAATTATTTTATTTGTTAGATTTGTAATGTAGCATTCCCTCCTCAAATCACTTTTGTATAACAGCAAGCTTAAGTTGGACCGAAACAATTAACCCAAAGTCTTTCAGTGAACTTCCATTGTCACCATTGACTTGAATCAGGGCAACTTTTAAAAATATACTACTAAGAAGCAGTGACGTGCAGTCAGGTGAGGCAAGTGAGGCACAGCCTCACCACTCTCATCATGAAAAAAAAAATAAAAGGAAAAAGCTGAGCTAGTTGCTGCCTCACCGTGGATGACTCTGCTTAACCTCACTGGTGCTCTCTCTCCCCAAGTGTAGTGACTTCCTCCCCAGGCCCCCATTCATTTCTCTCTCTCTCACACACAGCTGGATAAAACTATATAAAAATCTAGCCCAGCATCACTGATTACAAGTTTGAAAAGGCAACGTGGCTCCACCTGCAATCAAACTACACTTGGGGAGGGAGAGCACAAGTGAGCACTGAGGAGACCACAGGAGGAGGCAGGAAGCCAGGCAAAGAGCCATGCTGTAGTACACACACTTCCCCCCAGCCTCTTTCTTTTGGAAGGCTCGGCTCGGCTCCCCTCCAGCTTCTCTGCCTCTCCTCTCACTCCAGCCTGCCAGCAGGAGGTGGTGGGTGGGCTTTATTGTGTTCCAGGCATTTCCCACCCAGACAGCAGGCTGCATTTGCAATGGTGGAGGTGTTTGGGAAAGGCAGCAGGGGAATGGGGGGGGGATGGCAGAGGAGCTGCTTTCAAGCCACTGGAAAAGATATCCAATCCAACTTTTGTGTGTGGGGGGGTTTGTTTGAGAGTGAGTGAGAGAGGGAAGGGGTAGGAGAGATAGTCCAATCCAACTTGTGTGTGTGTGTGTGTGTGTGTGTGTTTGAGAGAGGGGGAGGAAGGGAGAGAGGGAGGAAGGAGGGGAAGGAGAAGAAAAAGAAAAAGAAAGAAGGAGCAAAGGAGAAAAACAAATGCTGTCGCTTTAAATTGGAACTGAGCATGCCTGGCTGTGGAATTCTGGGAGTTGAAGTCCACAAGTCTAAAAATATTTGAAACCCAGCACTGTGTCAGTGCCTCACCAGTCATAAACCTCACCGCACGTCATTGCTAAGAAATTATGTAATTCCCATGCCATTTATTTTGATATAAGTCTTCATTGCAAATAGCATTTCTAGGCATGGATTTCAACGTTCTAAATGTCTGTTGATATATAGCAATCATAATAAATTCCATATTAAAAAGTGCCTAGAAAAATCTCCAACACCAAAAATAGATCCTTCTTCACCTTTGGCCTATATTTAAGAGTATCATATTAGGCATTTATGTACAATGAATCATCAGTGTCTGTCTTTTCTCTCTGTCTGTTTTTCTTTCCTCTCTTGGAGTAGTCATCATTTCCATCTGCATGAAATGTTCAAGTGTGCACTATGTTTAACATACATTTTGTTTATGTCATTGTTTAATATCAAAGATAAAACTAAAAGTGAAAAACTTTCCTAAGGCTGAACCAGTGAGTTTATGGTGCTGGAATTAATCCTAAAGGCTTTTTTATCTCTAAATCAGCAACTAAGATCTACAGGGCAATCAACATGACTTAGAACAGTGGTGGGCAACCTTTTTTTTCAACTGAGCCAAATCTCGCCAAAACCACGATTGAAATTTACTTTGAGAGCCTCATTTTTAAAACCGAAAATACATAGGATGGTACACTGTTTTTAGTTTCAATAAGTTTTTATTGAGAATATTCTGCATGCAAGTATCCACATAGGTCGGGAGGATACAAATAACACAACTAATAAAACAAAAACTTTAGAACGATATTATTTATCGATAACGTTAAATTCCGTAAAATTTGCCTTACAATGTAGAGAAAATTACATCCTGACATTGACTGACAAAGTCACAACCACTAATGTGAACATTGGCCTTGCATTTCCTTGGATAGTTTGAGTAAGTCAGGTTTGTATGTTGTTGTTTTTAATTTCATCTCTCTCTCCCACTTTCTTTCTTTTTTTCTTTTTCTTTCTCTCTCTCTCTCTGGCTCTTTGTCTCTCTCTCCCTCCCTCCCCCATCTCTGTCACTCTGTTTGTGTGTGTGTGTGTCTGTCTGTCTCTCCCTCTGTCTCTCTCCCCTCCCTTCCTCTCTCTCTGTCACTCTGTGTATGTGGGTGTGTCTGTCTCTCACTCATTCACTTAATCACTCACTCTCTGTGTGTGTCTCTCTCTGTCTGTCTATCTTTCTCTCCCTCCCTCCCCCTCTCTGTCTCTCTCTGTCTCTGTGTGTGTGTGTCTGTCTGTCAGACTCTCTCTGATTCCCTCCCTCACTCCCTCTCTCTGTTCCTCTCTCTGTCTGTCTGTCTCACTCACTCACACACACACACACACACACTGTGGTCACCTTGTTGAGTGTTCCAATCACATTTGAAACACTTAACAACTGGCCTGCATTTATGGTATTTTGCAGCATTCTGCAGTCATAGGACCAAAATTGGTTGTCACTCGCCCGGGCTTTTGCAGAAGCTTCCCTCCGAAGCCCAAGAGGAGGGAGGGGAGCAGGCACCGGCACACAGAAGAGCCGCATTAAAGGGTGTAAAGAGCCGCATGTGGCTCGCGAGCCGCGGGTTGCCCACCACTGACTTAGAAGATTAGCTAAACAGAGTGGGATATACAAGTTGTATATATTTCAGATATAAAATTCCTGTTTTCCAGACCTGAGTGACCGTTCAAATTCTGGCATACTTATGAAGAATTTTGGTTTAAAATATTCAACTGGTGTAAACTGGGCTGATATTAAATTTTCTTAGTTTAGCTAATCAAAAAGCAGTTCTGGAAACTTTAAAAGTCAGAAGCAAGCTTGGCAACTGACTCATACCATGACTGATGCAGTGTCCCAAGGTCATATGATCACCTTTTGCAACATTTTGACAAGCAAAATCAATGGGAAAGGCAGATTCATTTAACAACCGTGATACTAACTTATCAATTGCAGTGATTCACTTAACAATTCTGCCATGGAAAGTCATAAAATGGTACAATTTAACCAATGTTCTATGAGGAAGAAGACAGAGGAGGAGGAGGAGGAGGAGGAGGAGGAGGAGGAGGAGGAGAAGAAGAAGAAGAAGAAGAAGAAGAAGAAGAAGAAGAAGAAGAAGAAGAAGAAGAAGAAGAAGAAGAAGAAGAAAGGTACTCCCACTGACATCCCCTACTGTCAAGCTGAAATGAATGTGCTCAAGTTTGCATAGCAGCTAATTCTTTTCTCAGCAAAAGCCTTTTTGATTGACAGGTTAATGTTGAGCGTAGAAATCTACTCGTTTTCAAACATAATACCTACAAGATTGTTAATTTTATGGTTAATAATATCTCCAAAGAATTGAATGTGAAACTGAATAACCTTATGGCATTTTACGGATCATGACTCCAAGGTTGAGAGGCAGAAGTAATTCAGCCTCTCGCCTAGACTTTCTGTGCACTTCTTAATATTTCAATAAGCCTGAATGATGATGTTTTAGCAGATAAACTAAAATCTGAAAGTAAGTGCATTTCTTTTTCAGTAGATTGAAACAGAGTTAAATAAGAACCTTCTTCAGGCTAAATCTAGAAAGCCAGCCCAATGAAAAAGTATCACTAAAGGCCCACTATAGGTAATTTAAAATGATTCTATTTGTCTTAATCAGCTTAAGTCCACTGATGCCAATTTGATAAAAATACAGCAATCTCTCCTCCCCCCTTTTTTTGATACAGTTGGTCCCTAATTTATCTACTTGCAGCCTAGTATCTATAAGAACATAGCTGGAAAAGACTACAATTTTAAAAATACTTTTAAAGTAATACTTTTAAACCTCTGGAATGAGCTGCCCCCGGAGCTTCGCATAATCCCTGACCTCCGGTCCTTCCGACGTGCCCTAAAAAGTTGGCTTTTCCAGCAAGCCGGCCTGGACTGTTAATTTTAATTCATTTTTAAATGTATTGTCTTATAAATTCGGTTTGTTTTTTTGGGATATGTATTTAATTTCTTTTTAACTTTTGGGATGTGTGTTTTTTAATGTTGTATGCCGCCCTGAGTCCTTTGGGAGAAGGGCGGCATATAAATCCAATGAAAACAAACAAACAAACACACTTTTATGATAAAACAATAAATAATATACATTTTGGAACCTCCCTCCCCCCCAAAAAATGTTCTTTATCTAGTCTGGGTGAATATATAACAATGCAAGAGAAAAAAATTAAAAATGAGTCATTGATGTCAAGAATTGATAAATGAGAATTTCAAAATATTTTGTCACATTTTTATTGACTTTCACAAAATACTTAAGATCTTATTTAGAAGAATTTGTCTTTTCCCTTCTTCACCTTCTTCTCCTCCTCTTTTGCATGTGTGGGTGTGCAGACATCATTAAACAGCTTTTTCCCCCTTTTCAATTAACTTTCTCTTGTTGAACTCAAGCATTTCAAACTGGCTAATCTTAGCTACAGTTTGTTCACTGAGGCCAAGTTCAAATCAGCTTAAGAAATCAACTTGTTTCAACAAAGTTTAAGATTAATCGCAACTGAGGTTTGTACGTAAGGCTTGACTGTGATTAAACTAAAATGGAGGTTCATTCTTTTACCAAAAGGTGAGGAAAGGAGGGATGCAGTGGTGAAATTAATTTTTTTTACTAATGGTTCAGTGGGCGTGGCTTGGTGGGCATGGCAGGGGAAGGATACTGCAAAATCCCCATTCCCTTCCTACTCCTGGGGGAAGGATATTGCAACATCTCCATTCCCTCCCCACTCTGGGGCCAGCCAGAGGTGGTATTTGCCAATTCTCCAAACTACTCAAAATGTCCGCTACCGGTTTTCCAGAGCCTGTCAGAAACTACTGAATTTCACCCTTGGAGGGATGGTTCTAATATGATCCATAATCTCCGGATCAGAGGTTAGCCTCGAATTGTTGCAGAAAATGACAAGCTTAGACTTCTCAGGATACAGGAGGAGTTTATTTGGCAGCCAGGTTCAGAAAATTAGCACATGGCTAACTTGCAATTTCTGAACAACCTTTATTATTGATGCACACGTTCTTATACATTCTCAAAGCAGCACCAACACGGAAATACTTAACTCATTTCTTATTGGTTATTTTGGGGAAAAAGCCTTATAAGTAGATGGGGTCTTACTTCTCCTTTTTGTTACAGGTATGGACTACGTGTCATTAACGAACTTTATTTGAACCTTGTGGTTTTGGACTTTTGACATAGGGACATTTACTGGAACATGTTGTGATAGAAGGTTGATGACATTTCCTTGACTTTTTAAACAGGCTTCTATCTGTCTCTTCTATGCCACGTCTTTATTCTTATATTTTAATTCATATTTTATTCTACTTTAAAATGAGGCCTTCCAATTACCTTCAGAGAGAAATGCCTTTGCAGGAAGTGCCACTGGAAGGCCTTTAAATGTGACTCTACCTTATCTGCCTTTTCAAACTTGAGTGTGCAGGAGCAGTTTTTGTCAACTCCTTATATTAAGTATGAATAGCAATTGTGTACATGTATTCTACAAAAACTGTGATTGCCTTTCTACAGTTGGTGAAAGACTAAAAGGATAAGCCAGAATGCTACTAGATCTAGTTCTGACTTTTCACCAGTAACAGAATAACTATTGGAATTGAAATGAATGCATATGAAATTTATTTATTTATTTGTTTGGGAGTTTTGTTTTTCTTTTTGGCATTGTGTGCCCATCACAACATTGCTGTAATGAACAGATAATCCCATAATGTTGAACTGAGCTTCTGAGATAAATTTCTTCCACTTATAAATATTAATGGGGAAATTAAGAGAATTTTGTGCATTAGCAGGCTTCAGGATTAATAAACAAAAGATAAAGATGTTAACAAAACATGAAAACAGAAGATAAAACATAATTGATGAACAAAATGGACTTTAAGTTTAAGACCATGGTAACATAATTACTATCACAAACATGAATGTATGTAACTTCAAAATAATTATGTTAAGATGTGGAATGAAGTTATAAGAAGTTTGTCAAGATGTGAGAAGTTAACAATTGTCAGTACTGAGAATTTATGTGATAAATGTGAAGGTCTTTGCTAAAATGTTTTTGTTTCAGACCATACCTGTTTAAGTGGAAAAAGGACATAGCTAAGAAAAAAGAAAAAAAGAGAGGGCCAACTTATTCTCCAAAGCACCTGAGGGTAGAGCAAGAAGCAATGGATGGAAACTAATCAAGGAGAGAAGCAATTTAGAACTAAGGAGAAATTTCCTGATAGAACAATTAATCAGTGGAACAGCTTGCCTCCAGAAGCTGTGAATGCTCCAACACTGGAAGTTTTAAAGAAGATGTTGGATAACCATTTGCCTAACATTTTACAGGATTTCCTGCTTGAGCAGAGGATTGGACTACAAGACCTCCAAGATCCCTTCCAACTCTAGTTATTCTGCTTTATTTGTCCCCAATATAAATATAAATTACAAAGGAAAATGAGAGGGGATTTATTTTACCTAATCTGAAATTGTATTTTTAGCTAATTGATTGGTTTAGATGAAAGAATGGGTGCTGCTGAGAGAAAATAAAACTTTTGCAGTTAGAAGGACAGGTGTGAGATTTGGATGGCATATATTCTTGTGGTATGATAAACTTAAGATCAGTGTGGATTTCAAAAATCATTGTTGGATGTGCCATATTGTGACCATGATATAGTTACAATAGTTCAGTGTCCATATATATTTTTGCTGCTTAGTGTCCATAGATATTTTTGCTGCTTATCATGCTTTCTGGATGTGTAAAAAAGGCTAAAAAAATTCAAATACATACAGAGGACATTAAATATTACCATACAATTGAGACCAGAGATTGATGGATAAACAGTTGAAAAAAGTCATGAAATTTTGTTTTTGTACATAATAACTTCAGTGAGATTACTGTATTCACAAAGATGGAAAGATTCAGCAGTATCCACAATGGAAGAATGGATGGTGAACATAATGGAACTTACTGAGATAGCAAATTGACTTCTTTGATCAGAAAAAACACAATATATATTTATTGCTGACTGGAAACTTTTTTGCATAAAACAGAAAAAATGAATTTATGATTCATGGTTTTGATGATTAGACAGGATAGATCATAGACAGAAGAGAGTTATGTGATAACCACTGAGTAAGGACTAAATTTATAATTGTATTTATGTCTGCTGTAAAATAGATTGGAGCTCCCCCCCCCCTTTCTTTATATTAGTTTGTATTATCATATGTGTGTATGCATGCGTGTGCATATATATATATATATATATACACATATACATATACACATATGTATGTATGTATGTATGTATGTATGTATGTATGTATGTATGTATGTATTTGTGTTACAACCCCTGGTATGCCCAAATATGAACTGATGAGAGCTAAATAGCTTGAAACAGAGCTATACTAGTCTCCCTTTAATTATTTATCAGCACAAATACACACACACACACACACATATGTATGTTTGTATTTATATATGTATATGTGTGTGTGTGTGTTATGTGTGTATATGAATGTGTGTGTGTGTTCAAAATATAATTTAAAATTATATGAAGAGATTAAGTCCAGTTGGTATCTGCTTGCTGCATTGAATTCTGCAATCCCCTTGATGCATTTGAATTCTTAAACAAAGGAATGAAAATATGCACTAAGCTAAAATATATGTGGCTTGGAACTTAGAAAAAGAAAGTACAGCTAGTGGAGATTAAGAATAATCTTCCCAATTTTTTTCTAAGTCTTGAACTTTTAATCTTAGAAAAATTGAATACAATTAATATAACACCTTTAAGTAAGTAACTTAAATCATCTCATATTTAAATGTGGCTATTTCGTTTAAGAGTTAGGGGTAAAAGGAACTAGGTTGCCAGATAACTTAGTTCTAGACACGATCAAAGTTGACATTAGCCAGAGCCTAGAAAAACTCAAAGAAGTAGTGCAAGATTGGAAGAGGAGAGACCCATAGAATTGCCAAGTGTTTGATATGACTGAATGGATATCATCATCATCATCATCATCAATCTTTAAGTTAACGTAACAGTGAAGAGATTTTATTAGTATGGAGTTCATCCATTGAATCATACATCGCCATGGCTATTATGTACACCTCAACAAAATCCAATTCTGATTCCAGCCACAATTAGGTATTACTGACAAATGAAGGTGAATGTACATGTCCCATGTTAATGTTACAGAATGGGTGAGTCACAGGAAACAAAGCAGCGGTGGGTTTTACATTTTGTTACCACCAGTTTGGCCGGGGGCACAAGGTCTTCTGTGTATGTGCTTTGCTCACGTGCCTTCTGCTCATGTGCCCTGCCGCAAAACGTGCCTAAATAGGATGGTGTAGAGCCAGGGTGGGTGGGCAGTCCCACCCATGATTTCCACTACCGGTTTGAGTGAACCGGTCCGAATCGGCTGAATACCACCTTTGACCAAAGGTTTTTTCTTTCGAGTTTTCAGACTCTTGCTGGAGCCCATCTTCAGTGTTAGAGGGATATTTCCTGAAGATGGGCTCCAGTATGAATCTGAAAGCTCAGAAAACAAAACCTCAGGTCCCAGTGACTGACCCAGACTGCATCCTGCTAGATATTACTGAATTTTAAAAATTGAGGAATGAATAGAAATAGACTACAATAGGACACTAAACTCCTTTGGATTTAGAAATGGTCAGAATATATGTGGGGATGCATCTGCCCGAAACCCAGTAAACTTAATATGCTATTTGTTTGCATTGTCCAACAGATGCAGACAATAGCTGAACAAGCCCAAGAAAAGTCATATCCATCTGAAAGAATTTCAAATAGGTGTTATGCCCTTGCATTGTCAAATCACATTTTCACACTTTTTCCTTTTGATTGCAAAGCACTGAACAACCCTACTTGCCCAAACTTCTGTTTGTCTTTGACCACAGGAAACAAAAAAATAAGCAGAATATATATTGATATTCCATATGAAGTCAATCCTCTGTAGAGTATTTTTTAATCAAAATGCTTTAGAATGCAAGCATTTTAATGACATGGGTCTCTAAGTAAATATCAATATTCCCCCCAACTCTTCTAAACACAACACTAATAAATTGCCACAAACAAAGAAAAAAAAACCCTTTGGTGACTCCACAAAGAGCAGAATACATGAGGATGCACAAATTTAGCATTTTAAGATCCTGTGTGACTTTTAAAGTATGTTCTTAAACAAACACCATCCAAAGTCCAAAATTGATAAGGCTCACATTACCATATGGAGTTATGGAAAAGTAAAGTCAAAACTTAAACTTCAGTGATACTTCCTTGATCATCATAACTTTAATTGAACTTATAGTTAATGAAGCTAGATTGGGCAGAATCTCACAAAGTAGTGTAAAGCCTGTCTCCATCCTCATTTTTTTAAAAAAAAACCAGTTCTCAGGTTTATTATTTGTACTGTGGTCAGACACTTATTTAATCAATATATTGATTTCCTTCAAAGAAAAGTTGGGAAGGGAGAAAAGCAGCCTTTTAAATTACCAGTTCCAACTGCTCTGATCCATGCTGCCTACACACACACAAACACACGATGGGGAGAGAGAGGGAGGGTGACAGACAGAGAGAAAGACAGAGAGAGTGAGACAGAGAGAGAAAGACAGAGGCAAAGACACAGAGAGACAAAGAGAAAGGGAGGGAAGGAAAGAGAGAGAGAGGGAGAGAGAGATACAGAGACAGAGAAAAGCAGCGATAATCTGTTTGAAAGACCCTATGAACTGCTGATAACCTAGCACAAGGTAACCAAGTCTATTTGACTTACCCATTAGTCTACTCAAGGCAGCATTCCTGGTGGGTGATTCATTGAGCCCTTCAACCCCACTGTACAGGGAATGGGAAATCCTACGCTCCCGGTCATCCATTACTGTCTCAATGGGCAGCTCTGGCCCCAGAGGACTCCCAGGTGATTCCAACTGCAGGAAAAGGGGGAAAAAATCACTATTGAAGTCCCATTTCATAGCAAGATGAAACCAAACAAAGCACCTTAGCCTTGGAAATGGCTGGACATGAAATAAGATAGGAACTCTCAACCTGCATTTCAATTATTTGCATTGACATTGCTGCTTATTGGCCAACCAATCCAGTCCAGATACTTGACACAACATTTTCTACAGAGTTTTGTCAGAATCTTTCTTTAGATAACAAACAAACAATACAAACTGTTATATTTTAATTTATAGCTGACCTGTAAAACAGCACTCTTGCATTTTGGCCTGATTTTTCCCTTTATTAAATGAGAGCACCAACCAACAGGCTTCTCCTGAAGAGAAAAAGGAAGATTTTTCTCCCTGTAACTAATAGAATAAAATAATCTCTCTTGTCATAATTAGAAATCTGGCTTCAGAGTGTTTTTCTAGTGAAGCAATATACTTTCATATGCAATCATTGCACAAGAATATAAGTATTAACATGGACAAATAAATAACTATAATATTCCAAAATCTACCATTATTTCAAATTACTATGGTTTTCTACTTAGAGTAAATTCAGTCATTGAGCTTTGGCAGCAAAGCAAATGACCATAGGAATCATCAGTATTTCTAATCCTTATGCTGACAACTTTTCAGAATATGGCCAGTATATCTACCACTTCTGTTGTATTTCCACATATGAATTTTGTTTCTCTATTTCCCATCCCTTATAAGCACTTTTCAAAGATCCTTGCCCAGCAGGAAGCTACAAGCCGGCATGCTTTAAAGATGGAGAAAAGAGAATACATAGCAATATTAATTGTGGAAGAGGTGATAATAAAACTGCTTCTTTCACTGTTTTGCCTTTCTAATTGCCTGCATACTACATGTTAATATTACAATTGTGATTTTAAATGCATGACAGTGTGAACCACAGGGTCACATACTCCACAGGCATTATCATTTGAAAAACATAAATATGGTTAAGATTTGGATCAGCGCTAACCCTAATTATGCTTGGCACTTATCACCTCGTACTATTAAATAAGATTGAGTTTCACTCAAAATCTAAATAATACTTTACAGTTAAAAGCTAACCAATTGAAACTCAACTAATATTTATGCCATGCATTTTAATAAGGTATCATGAAAGAAATCATGGCAGTTCTTTGCAAGATCAAAAGAAAGGGCCAGATCCACATGGATTCAATAAAGCACAGAATCTAAGGCAATCTGGGCAAATGAACCTAAGCACAGAAAATTTGTTATCTGTTTTGAATGAACATGGCATGATGTAGACGGCAAGTCTGTTTATTGTAATAAAAGAGCTGTAATACTTCTATGTTCTTTTCTCTTAATGACTTATTTTAAGATACTTTGACATTACCCAACTTATTCATGTATGTATGTATGTATGTATGTATGTATGTATGCATGTGTGTGTATGTATGTATGCATATGTATGTGTGTATATGTATATGTGTATGTATGTATATATATATATGTGTGTGTGTGTATGTGTATGTATGTATGTGTATGTATGTATATGTATGTGTGTATATGTATGTGTGTATGTATATATATGTATGTATGTATGTATGTATGTGTGTGTATGTATGCATGTATGCATATGTATGTGTGTATATGTATATGTATATGTGTATGTATATATATATGTATGTATATGTATATGTATGTATATGTATGTATGTATGTGTGTATATGTATGTGTGTATGTATGTATATGTATGTGTGTGTGTGTGTGTGTGTATGTATGTATGTATGTATGTATGTATGTATGTATGTATGTATGTATGTATGCTGGTCTTGTTGTATTCGGGTCGTTTCCCATGTAAAATTGAGATTGTCTTGGCAACGTTTGAGCGAGGTCTCACTTGCCATCTTCAGGCTGGGTTTTGGCCTTAAAGCGTGGCCAGAGCTGTCGTCTTTCTATAAATCTTGGTGGGGGTGTGTGGAGTGCTGGCTTTGTTTCAATAAGTGGAATGATTGGTTGTGTGGTTATATCATGATTGGTAGATTGGTGCTGAGAGGTGCTGGCTGTGTGTCCATCGTTTCGTGTTCTAGCGGCCTGGGTGGTGGGTGGGGCTCGTTTGTTGACCAGGGCTGGTTCCCAGATGTCTGGTAGGCGGGAGGTATCATCACGTTTATTCATGTTGTGGGGGTGTTTCTCTATTTCGATAGCTTCCATAACTACTCTCTTGTTGAAGTGTTCAGTTTTGGAGATTAACCTGTTTCCTTCAAAATTAATTTCATGTCCTGTACTTTAAGGTGCTGGAAAAGGGGGGGGGAGTTTTTTCTATTTTTCTTACTGCGTTCTTGTGTTCTGTGATATGTGCATTTATTCTCCTGTTCGTTTGTCCTATGTATGTTGCAGGGCAGATTTTGCATGGTATTTTGTAGACTCCTTAGTTTTCTATCTGGATTTTGTCTTTGGAGTTTCTTAAGATGTTGGCTATTTTTTGGTCAGTGTTGAAGGCTGTCTTGATATTGTGTTTGTGGAGAATTTTGCTGATTTTATTTCGGGTCCCTTTGATGTAAGGGAGGAGGGCGATGCCGCTGTCCTGTTCTGTGTCTCGGTTTTTTTGGGAAGTCTCCCTTCGGATTAGGTTGGTAATTGTTTTTCTTTGGAATCCGTTGGAGATTAATACGTTTGTCAGAGTGTGTAATTCAGTTTTCAGGTGGTCTTTGTCGGCTAGGGGTTTGGTTCTGGAGATGAGGGTCTTGGTTACAGAATTGATCTGTGCAAGGTGGTGATGGGATTGTGCGTTTAAGTAGCAGTTGGTGTGTTTTTTTTTTCTGGTTTTTTTCCCGGTTTCCTGGAAAAATACACACACCAACTGCTACTTAAACTTAAATGTTTTTTTCTGGTAGATGGTCTGTCTTAGGGAGCCTTTGGGTTTTTTGTAGATTAGGATGTCCAGAAAGGGAAGTCGGTTGTTTGCTTCTTTTTCCATAGTGAAATAGAAGCAAACCAGAAAAAAACACACACCAACCACTACTTAAACACACAATCCCATCATCAATATCAAGACAGCCTTTGTCACGATGTTAAAAAGTTTGCTAGACCTGAACTGCCTAAACTGACACTCAAGAGTTAAACTAAGAAAGCTTTATTGCGCAGGTCATAAAACAAAAAGTTCTTATCTGAAAGTGATTTATTGCGCATGCGTTACACATTCCAGAATTCCTTTCTTCTTTGTTCGGCTGCCAACTTGGCAACCGGAGCTTTCATTATCAAAATGTAACAATTTAGTTATTTCTGTTTCATTTACTTTTTATTAAAGTTTGTTTATTAATTAGAATACTTTTAAAGACTTTTATTTTTCTTAATATCTCAAAAGATATGCGGAAGGGAATCAGCCCGTTCCATTGATCTCAGATTTCCACAGGGCGTTTTTTTTTTTCCTGACAACTTGGTATGCAGAGGTTGGTCGACAACTTGGCAGCTGAGATGGCTACAATTTATGGCTGTATTTTCCCTTCATGCTATCTAAAGATAACCGACTAAGCCTAATTAGCAATGTCGGAGAAAAAGAAAAAAAAAGAAAAAGAAAGATGGGGCAAGCACAGACGGATCAGCTTCTTCTGACAAAGAATCCATTCCCTCAGACACAGAGGAACAACAAATTCCTTCAGGTGCCGAGCCAGATGTGGGGGAAGGAGCTACAGGACGCGACATCTACGAAACGAGGTCAGTGGTTCCTCCTTCTAAAATATCTCCAGGAGATTATGAATTTTGGGGGGCCAAGCCAAAACTTCCCACTCTGCCAGAGCCACTCCATTCCCAGACCCTCGCAGATTATCAAGATACAATTAATGAACGGCAAAAGTCTAAACGGCAACTGCCGGCAGAGAAAAAATCCTCCCACGCAGAAAGCAAAGTTTATGAAATCTTCCCAGATGATGAGGAAGAAATGCAAAGCTATCTATATCGATTAAAGCTTTTTGAAAAATAAACTAGGGAGGCGAGAGAATGCTTTAACGAAATGAAGAGAAGTAGGAGGAGCTCCCCCACTCCCAAAATGTCTGAGGACGCCATCTTTTCTTCAAAACAACAGCCTAAGACACACCCCACAGAGAAGTTCTTAGGTCAATCAGAACAAAGAGATATGTACACGTCACCGAGGTCACGTGATCCCTTTGAGCCCATTGAACTTCCGGCCATGTATAGAGGGCTGCAGCCAAGAAGTGAAGCTGCACTGCCATCTGCTGGCGGAGAAAAATTATTAGAGCAAAAGATGATTCAGTTTCATCAAAGCTCTAGAGATTTACCTATGAGTCCTTTAGAAGCCAAAACTTTGCCTCCAAAGGTTAAGTCTTCAACACCTGGTGGTGCCGAATCCTCCCTAGATGGAAAAAAGGCAAAGTCAAAGGCGAATTCGAGGAAGCCAATTTGATGTTGCCACGCAACGGCCAATGATGCAACCCCAGCATCCCCTGGTTCAACAACCAGCTTTGAAACCAGAACAACAAATTGTTCCGATGCACATTCCTCAGCAGGTATTCACAGTCACCCCCTTGACTGGTGAGTCCAAATTAAAGGAGTCAGGAGAGAATTATAAAGCCTGGGTCAGTGAAATTGCGCTCTTGCTTCGAAGAGAAGGCACACATTGCATGATTTTTAATCCTCCTCCTCCACCGTGGACACCTGCGATAAGAGACTTGGAAAATAGAGCAATCACGACTTTGCTCATGTCAATGGAAATTGAGATCCAGGGTATCTTTCCACCTGATGCAACTGCCCAAGAAATTTGGGCTATTTTGGAAGATTGCTACAGGCCCGTTTCAATTGAATCTTCATGTTTGCTCATGTCTGAGTTCCATGGTTCGAAGTTGAAACCTGGTGAACGAATTGGTGGACATTTGACCAAACTGAAAAGAATGAGAAGTGAATTGAGACAAAATGGCCATGTAATCGATGATATCCAAATGATTAGCATCATCATTAACTCATTGAATTATGAATGGAAAGATGCTGTTGCAAAGATTAACTACGTGCCTATTGCTCAACGCACAGTTAACCACGTTTGCAGACTTTTAGTGGAAGACGAAGCTATCAGGTTAGCTACACCACATCTGCAACGACCTCCAGCGTCAAAGGCTCCAGCCAGACGTCCCTTCCGAGGAAGAGGCTACGCTCCAAGGATGCCAAAATGCTACACCTGCAACCGTGTGGGACATGACACCCGGGATTGTCCCCAACGAGTTCCAGCTCCCGCCACGTACCAGCCCAGAGGAACAGATTCCAGAGGCAGAGATAGAGGCGGAAGACAAGGCCGTCGTGGTCCAAGGCGTGATTCACAAGCTCCACTTGTGACACTGGCCATAACCAACGTTCCACAACCTGATCCAAAGTTCGACAGATGTCTTTTGTGGACTTTAGATAGTGGAGCAGCTGTGCACGTTACCCACAGAAGGGAACTTTTCACAGAGATGGGCGAACCAGAGCCCGAGTATCGAGAACTGTATTCCTTCACCAACCACACTTGCAAGGTTATGTGAAAAGGAACTGTTTACATTGAAGAACTCGATACACACATCCCTGATGTTTATTACATACCTTCAGCAACCAGTAATTTGCTTAGTCAAAGTCACTTGTCTAGAGATTTAAAGTTCCAGGTTCACCACCTCGAAAAAGCAAGTTACTTAGTTAAAGATGGAGATATTGTTGCTGAAACCATGCTGATTGGTGGTGTTTATTACTTAAAGCCAAAGCCTAAAGGGCAAGCACAGGCAAGTATGCAAACTCCAAAAAGGCACAACGTAGACCCAGAGAGAGTTGTCCCAGAGAGAGAAAGCGTTACTGTGCCAAAGGCTCCTAAAGCCAACAAACAGACAAAACAAAAACGGGTTGCTCAAAGCAAGCCTGAGGGGCCTCATGAAACTGTTAATGTTGAGAATTCACTAACTGGTAAACCTTTACATTCCAGGTGTATTCACAAGTGGCACAGAAGATTGGGGCATGCCAGTTTCCGTGTTCTTAGAAAGATGCCGGAGTTCGCAAAAGGTTTGGATCTAAAAGAGTGTAAGGTGTTTTTGGATTGTGCGGTTTGCAAAAAGGCTAAATCCAAGGCGGCTGCAATTCCCAAACACGCTACACGCCTGTCAACACGCATTTTTGATTTGGTACACACTGACATAGTGGGTCCTTTCCCACCAACACTTGGTGGCAGAAAGTATTTTTTAACAATTGTAGATAATCATTCTAGATATGGATTTGTATATCCTATGAGAGAGAAATCTGAGACCTTTCAGATCTTTAAAGACTTTGCAGCGTTTGTTTCTACACAATACCAAGTTCGCATCGCCAGAATCCAGAGTGACCGTGGTGCAGAATTCATGTCTCAGCGTTTCCAGGACTGGATGCGTAAGAATGGAATTCTTCATCAGACATCTGCTCCATATACACCGGCTCATAACGGAGTCGTAGAAAGAAGACAAGGGGTTCTACAAACCATGATGCGTTGTCTTCTAGAAGATGCCAATCTCAGTAACGCATACTGGGGTGAAGCAATCAAATATGCAAATTACATTGTCAACCGTACTTGGAGCAGTGTAATCAATCAAACTCCTTTCTACATGCTGTATGGCTACAAGCCCGATCTCAAGAACCTCCATATTTTTGGTTCATATGCTATGGTGAACACTCCCTTAAGTCAAAGAAGAAAGGGAGGTATAGTAGCAAAGAGACTAAGATTTATGGGTATTGATGATAATTCAAAATGGTACAAATTCATTGATACTAAGCATGTGATTGTCATTTCACAATCTGCTAATTTTGAGGAAGACATTGACTGGTCCAGGATTCATTCCAATGATCCTGAAGTTTATTTTCCTAGAGATGGTGTTCCAGATGCCACGCAGCCTGATGGCAATTCGCAGGCAGATATTCCTTCTACCAGTTCTTCACAAACTGATGTTCCGTCTTCGCAAGCCGCGGATGCTGATGCTAGCGACGAACGTGAGGACGAGGATGATGATGATGATGAAGAAGAAGACTGGTCTGTTGCTCCTAGACGCTCCAAGAGGGCCACAAAAGGAATCCCTCCACAACGTTATTCATGGCAACTGACAAAGTCACCATTACCTTTGATTTGCAACGTTACTCTTCCTCCAGAGACATTCACACAAATCAAACAGCTTCCTGATTCAGAACAAGACAAGTGGTATGATGCAATGCAGGATGAAATGGACAGTTTAAAGAAACTTAATGTATTCACACCTGCAAAACCTCCAGCAAACAAGAAAGTCATTGGCACTCGATGGGTCTACAGAATCAAGAAGAAACCAAATGGTGAGTCTTTATACAAAGCCAGACTTGTAGCTCAGGGTTTCGCTCAACGTTATCCTGAGGACTACACAAACACTTACTCACCAACAGTCAGAACTGAAAGTGTAAAAATTGCCTTAACCACTGCAACTATTCTTGGTTTAGAAGTTTTTCAATTTGATGTGGACACAGCTTATCTACATGCAGACCTAGATGAAGAGATCTACGTGAGAAGCCCTCCAGGATTCCGA